>NW_027446545.1:0-53255 GCF_038048845.1 Mixophyes fleayi | reverse complement strand
TATGATTCATTATTCATGATTCAATTCATGATTCATGATTCATGATTCATGATTCGATTCATGATTCATGATTCAATCCATGATTCCAGATTCATCATTCAATTCATGATTCATGATTCATGATTCAATTCATGATTCATGATTCATGATTCATGATTCAATTCATGATTCATGATTCATGATTTGATTCATGATTCATGATTAATGATTCTATTCATGATTCAATTCAAGATTCATGATTTGATTCATGATTCATGATTCAATTCATAATTCATGATTCAATTCATGAATCATGATTCATGATTCAATTCATGATTCATGATTCAATTCATGATTCGATTCCTGATTCATTTTTATGATTCATGATTCGATTTATGATTCTTGATTTATGATCCAATTCATGATTCATGATTCATGATTCAATTCATGATTCATGATTAATGATTCAATTCATGATTCAATTAATTATTCAATTCATGATTCAATTCATGATTCATGATTCAATTTATGATTCAATTCATAATTCATGATTCGATTCATGATTCATGATTCAATTCATGATTCATTTTTCATGATTCAATTCATGATTCATGATTCATGATTCATGATTCAATTCATGATTCATGATTCGATTCATGATTCTTGATTCATGATTCGATTCATGATTCAATTCATGATTCATGATTTGATTCATGATTCATGATTAATGATTCAATTCATGATTCAATTCAAGATTCATGATTCGATTCATGATTCATGATTCAATTCATGATTCATGATTCATGATTCATGATTCAATTCATGATTCATAATTCATGATTCATGATTCGATTCATGATTCAATTCATGATTCATGATTCATGATTCATTTCATGATTCATGATTCGATTCATGATTCAATTCATGATTCAATTTATGATTCATGATTCATGATTCGATTCATGATTCAATTCAAGATTCATGATTCGATTCATGATTCATGATTCGATTCATGATTCATTTCATGATTCAATTCATGATTCATGATTCATGATTCATGATTCAATTTATAATTAATGATTCATGATTCATGATTCAATTCATGATTCATGATTTGATTCATGATTCTTGATTCATGATTTGATTCATGATTCATGATTCAAGATTCAATTCATAATTCATGATTGATGATTCAATTCATGATTCATGATTCATGATTGATGATTCAATTCATGATTCATGATTCAATTCATGATTCAATTCATGATTCAATTCCTGATTCATTTCATGATTCATGATTCGATTTATGATTCTTGATTCATGATTCAATTCAAGATTCATGATTCGATTCATGATTCATGATTCGATTCATGATTCATTTCATGATTCAATTCATGATTCATGATTTAAATTATGATTCAATTCATGATTCATGATTCATGATTAATGATTCAATTCATGATTAAATTCAAGATTCATGATTCGAATTATGATTCATGATTCAATTCATGATTCATGATTCATGATTCATGATTCAATTCATGATTCATGATTCATGATTCATGATTCAATTCATGATTCATGATTCATGATTCAATTCATGATTCAGGATTCATGATTCAATTCATGATTCAATTTATGATTCATGATTCATGATTCAATTCATGATTCAATTCATGATTCATGATTCAAGATTCGATTCATGATTCAATTCATAATTCATGATTCATGATTCATGATTCATGATGCGATTCATGATTCATGATTTATGATTCATGATTCAATTCATAATTCATGAATCGATTCATGATTCTTGATTCATTATTTATGATCTGATTCATTATTCATGATTTAATTCATGATTTATGATTCATTACTGATGATTCAATTTATTAATCATGATTCATGATTCGATTCATGATTCATGATTCAATTCATGTTTCATAATTCATAATTCATGATACAATTCATGATTCATGATTGATGATTCATTTCAAGATTCATGATTCATGATTGATGATTCATTTCAAGATTCATGATTCAATTCATGTTTCATAATTCTTGATTTATAATTCAATTCATGATTCATGATTCTTGATTCATGATTTAATTCATGATTCATGATTCAGTTCATGATTCATGATTCAATTCATGATTCATGATTCATGATTCAATTCATGATTCATGATTCCAGATTCATGATTCAATTCATGATTCATGATTCATGATTCAATTCTTGATTCCTTTATTCATGATTCATGATTCAATTCATGATTCATGATTCATGATTTGATTCATGATTCATGATTAATGATTCAATTCATGATTCAATTCAAGATTCATGATTTGATTCATGATTCATGATTCAATTCATAATTCATGATTCAATTCATGATTCATGATTCATGATTCAATTTATGATTCATGATTCATGATTCAATTCATGATTCAATTCATGATTCATGATTCGATTCATGATTCATGATTCAATTCATGATTCAATTCATGATTCAATTCATGATTCAATTCATGATTCAATTCATGATTTATGATTCATGATTCATGATTCATGATGCGATTCATGATTCATGATTTATGATTCATGATTCAATTCATAATTCATGAATCGATTCATGATTCTTGATTCATTATTTATGATCTGATTCATTATTCATGATTTAATTCATGATTTATGATTCATTACTGATGATTCAATTTATTAATCATGATTCATGATTCGATTCATGATTCATGATTCAATTCATGTTTCATAATTCATGATTCATGATACAATTCATGATTCATGATTGATGATTCATTTCAAGATTCATGATTCAATTCATGTTTCATAATTCATGATTCATGATTCAATTCATTGATTCATGATTCTTGATTCATGATTTAATTCATGATTCATGATTCAGTTCATGATTCATGATTCAATTCATGATTCATGATTTAATTCATGATTCATGATTCATGATTCGATTCATGATTCATGATTCAATCCATGATTCCAGATTCATGATTCAATTCATGATTCATGATTCATGATTCAATTCATGATTCATGATTCATGATTCATGATTCAATTCATGATTCATGATTCATGATTCATGATTCGATTCATGATTCATGATTCAATCCATGATTCCAGATTCATCATTCAATTCATGATTCATGATTCATGATTCAATTCATGATTCATGATTCATGATTCATGATTCAATTCATGATTCATGATTCATGATTTGATTCATGATTCATGATTAATGATTCAATTCATGATTCAATTCAAGATTCATGATTTGATTCATGATTCATGATTCAATTCATGATTCATGATTCAATTCATGATTCATGATTCATGATTCAATTCATGATTCATGATTCAATTCATGATTCGATTCCTGATTCATTTTTATGATTCATGATTCGATTTATGATTCTTGATTTATGATCCAATTCATGATTCATGATTCATGATTCAATTCATGATTCATGATTAATGATTCAATTCATGATTCAATTAATGATTCAATTCATGATTCAATTCATGATTCATGATTCAATTTATGATTCAATTCATAATTCATGATTCGATTCATGATTCATGATTCAATTCATGATTCATTTTTCATGATTCAATTCATGATTCATGATTCATGATTCATGATTCAATTCATGATTCATGATTCGATTCATGATTCTTGATTCATGATTCGATTCATGATTCAATTCATGATTCATGATTTGATTCATGATTCATGATTAATGATTCAATTCATGATTCAATTCAAGATTCATGATTCGATTCATGATTCATGATTCAATTCATGATTCATGATTCATGATTCATGATTCAATTCATGATTCATAATTCATGATTCATGATTCGATTCATGATTCAATTCATGATTCATGATTCATGATTCATTTCATGATTCATGATTCGATTCATGATTCAATTCATGATTCAATTTATGATTCATGATTCATGATTCGATTCATGATTCAATTCAAGATTCATGATTCGATTCATGATTCATGATTCGATTCATGATTCATTTCATGATTCAATTCATGATTCATGATTCATGATTCATGATTCAATTTATAATTAATGATTCATGATTCATGATTCAATTCATGATTCATGATTTGATTCATGATTCTTGATTCATGATTTGATTCATGATTCATGATTCAAGATTCAATTCATAATTCATGATTGATGATTCAATTCATAATTCATGATTCATGATTGATGATTCAATTCATGATTCATGATTCAATCATGATTCAATTCATGATTCAATTCCTGATTCATTTCATGATTCATGATTCGATTTATGATTCTTGATTCATGATTCAATTCAAGATTCATGATTCGATTCATGATTCATGATTCGATTCATGATTCATTTCATGATTCAATTCATGATTCATGATTTAAATTATGATTCAATTCATGATTCATGATTCATGATTAATGATTCAATTCATGATTAAATTCAAGATTCATGATTCGAATTATGATTCATGATTCAATTCATGATTCATGATTCATGATTCATGATTCAATTCATGATTCATGATTCATGATTCATGATTCAATTCATGATTCATGATTCATGATTCAATTCATGATTCAGGATTCATGATTCAATTCATGATTCAATTCATGATTCAATTCATGATTCATGATTCGATTCATGATTCATGATTCAATTCATGATTCAATTCATGATTCAATTCATGATTCAATTCATGATTCAATTCATGATTTATGATTCATGATTCATGATTCATGATGCGATTCATGATTCATGATTTATGATTCATGATTCAATTCATAATTCATGAATCGATTCATGATTCTTGATTCATTATTTATGATCTGATTCATTATTCATGATTTAATTCATGATTTATGATTCATTACTGATGATTCAATTTATTAATCATGATTCATGATTCGATTCATGATTCATGATTCAATTCATGTTTCATAATTCATGATTCATGATACAATTCATGATTCATGATTGATGATTCATTTCAAGATTCATGATTCAATTCATGTTTCATAATTCATGATTCATGATTCAATTCATGATTCATGATTCTTGATTCATGATTTAATTCATGATTCATGATTCAGTTCATGATTCATGATTCAATTCATGATTCATGATTTAATTCATGATTCATGATTCATGATTCGATTCATGATTCATGATTCAATCCATGATTCCAGATTCATGATTCAATTCATGATTCATGATTCATGATTCAATTCATGATTCATGATTCATGATTCATGATTCAATTCATGATTCATGATTCATGATTCATGATTCGATTCATGATTCATGATTCAATCCATGATTCCAGATTCATCATTCAATTCATGATTCATGATTCATGATTCAATTCATGATTCATGATTCATGATTCATGATTCAATTCATGATTCATGATTCATGATTTGATTCATGATTCATGATTAATGATTCAATTCATGATTCAATTCAAGATTCATGATTTGATTCATGATTCATGATTCAATTCATAATTCATGATTCAATTCATGATTCATGATTCATGATTCAATTCATGATTCATGATTCAATTCATGATTCGATTCCTGATTCATTTTTATGATTCATGATTCGATTTATGATTCTTGATTTATGATCCAATTCATGATTCATGATTCATGATTCAATTCATGATTCATGATTAATGATTCAATTCATGATTCAATTAATGATTCAATTCATGATTCAATTCATGATTCATGATTCAATTTATGATTCAATTCATAATTCATGATTCGATTCATGATTCATGATTCAATTCATGATTCATTTTTCATGATTCAATTCATGATTCATGATTCATGATTCATGATTCAATTCATGATTCATGATTCGATTCATGATTCTTGATTCATGATTCGATTCATGATTCAATTCATGATTCATGATTTGATTCATGATTCATGATTAATGATTCAATTCATGATTCAATTCAAGATTCATGATTCGATTCATGATTCATGATTCAATTCATGATTCATGATTCATGATTCATGATTCAATTCATGATTCATAATTCATGATTCATGATTCGATTCATGATTCAATTCATGATTCATGATTCATGATTCATTTCATGATTCATGATTCGATTCATGATTCAATTCATGATTCAATTTATGATTCATGATTCATGATTCGATTCATGATTCAATTCAAGATTCATGATTCGATTCATGATTCATGATTCGATTCATGATTCATTTCATGATTCAATTCATGATTCATGATTCATGATTCATGATTCAATTTATAATTAATGATTCATGATTCATGATTCAATTCATGATTCATGATTTGATTCATGATTCTTGATTCATGATTTGATTCATGATTCATGATTCAAGATTCAATTCATAATTCATGATTGATGATTCAATTCATGATTCATGATCATGATTGATGATTCAATTCATGATTCATGATTCAATTCATGATTCAATTCATGATTCAATTCCTGATTCATTTCATGATTCATGATTCGATTTATGATTCTTGATTCATGATTCAATTCAAGATTCATGATTCGATTCATGATTCATGATTCGATTCATGATTCATTTCATGATTCAATTCATGATTCATGATTTAAATTATGATTCAATTCATGATTCATGATTCATGATTAATGATTCAATTCATGATTAAATTCAAGATTCATGATTCGAATTATGATTCATGATTCAATTCATGATTCATGATTCATGATTCATGATTCAATTCATGATTCATGATTCATGATTCATGATTCAATTCATGATTCATGATTCATGATTCAATTCATGATTCAGGATTCATGATTCAATTCATGATTCAATTTATGATTCATGATTCATGATTCAATTCATGATTCAATTCATGATTCAAGATTCGATTCATGATTCAATTCATAATTCATGATTCATGATTCATGATTCATGATGCGATTCATGATTCATGATTTATGATTCATGATTCAATTCATAATTCATGAATCGATTCATGATTCTTGATTCATTATTTATGATCTGATTCATTATTCATGATTTAATTCATGATTTATGATTCATTACTGATGATTCAATTTATTAATCATGATTCATGATTCGATTCATGATTCATGATTCAATTCATGTTTCATAATTCATAATTCATGATACAATTCATGATTCATGATTGATGATTCATTTCAAGATTCATGATTCATGATTGATGATTCATTTCAAGATTCATGATTCAATTCATGTTTCATAATTCTTGATTTATAATTCAATTCATGATTCATGATTCTTGATTCATGATTTAATTCATGATTCATGATTCAGTTCATGATTCATGATTCAATTCATGATTCATGATTCATGATTCAATTCATGATTCATGATTCCAGATTCATGATTCAATTCATGATTCATGATTCATGATTCAATTCTTGATTCCTTATTCATGATTCATGATTCAATTCATGATTCATGATTCATGATTTGATTCATGATTCATGATTAATGATTCAATTCATGATTCAATTCAAGATTCATGATTTGATTCATGATTCATGATTCAATTCATAATTCATGATTCAATTCATGATTCATGATTCATGATTCAATTTATGATTCATGATTCATGATTCAATTCATGATTCAATTCATGATTCATGATTCGATTCATGATTCATGATTCAATTCATGATTCAATTCATGATTCAATTCATGATTCAATTCATGATTCAATTCATGATTTATGATTCATGATTCATGATTCATGATGCGATTCATGATTCATGATTTATGATTCATGATTCAATTCATAATTCATGAATCGATTCATGATTCTTGATTCATTATTTATGATCTGATTCATTATTCATGATTTAATTCATGATTTATGATTCATTACTGATGATTCAATTTATTAATCATGATTCATGATTCGATTCATGATTCATGATTCAATTCATGTTTCATAATTCATGATTCATGATACAATTCATGATTCATGATTGATGATTCATTTCAAGATTCATGATTCAATTCATGTTTCATAATTCATGATTCATGATTCAATTCATGATTCATGATTCTTGATTCATGATTTAATTCATGATTCATGATTCAGTTCATGATTCATGATTCAATTCATGATTCATGATTTAATTCATGATTCATGATTCATGATTCGATTCATGATTCATGATTCAATCCATGATTCCAGATTCATGATTCAATTCATGATTCATGATTCATGATTCAATTCATGATTCATGATTCATGATTCATGATTCAATTCATGATTCATGATTCATGATTCATGATTCGATTCATGATTCATGATTCAATCCATGATTCCAGATTCATCATTCAATTCATGATTCATGATTCATGATTCAATTCATGATTCATGATTCATGATTCATGATTCAATTCATGATTCATGATTCATGATTTGATTCATGATTCATGATTAATGATTCAATTCATGATTCAATTCAAGATTCATGATTTGATTCATGATTCATGATTCAATTCATGATTCATGATTCAATTCATGATTCATGATTCATGATTCAATTCATGATTCATGATTCAATTCATGATTCGATTCCTGATTCATTTTTATGATTCATGATTCGATTTATGATTCTTGATTTATGATCCAATTCATGATTCATGATTCATGATTCAATTCATGATTCATGATTAATGATTCAATTCATGATTCAATTAATGATTCAATTCATGATTCAATTCATGATTCATGATTCAATTTATGATTCAATTCATAATTCATGATTCGATTCATGATTCATGATTCAATTCATGATTCATTTTTCATGATTCAATTCATGATTCATGATTCATGATTCATGATTCAATTCATGATTCATGATTCGATTCATGATTCTTGATTCATGATTCGATTCATGATTCAATTCATGATTCATGATTTGATTCATGATTCATGATTAATGATTCAATTCATGATTCAATTCAAGATTCATGATTCGATTCATGATTCATGATTCAATTCATGATTCATGATTCATGATTCATGATTCAATTCATGATTCATAATTCATGATTCATGATTCGATTCATGATTCAATTCATGATTCATGATTCATGATTCATTTCATGATTCATGATTCGATTCATGATTCAATTCATGATTCAATTTATGATTCATGATTCATGATTCGATTCATGATTCAATTCAAGATTCATGATTCGATTCATGATTCATGATTCGATTCATGATTCATTTCATGATTCAATTCATGATTCATGATTCATGATTCATGATTCAATTTATAATAATGATTCATGATTCATGATTCAATTCATGATTCATGATTTGATTCATGATTCTTGATTCATGATTTGATTCATGATTCATGATTCAAGATTCAATTCATAATTCATGATTGATGATTCAATTCATGATTCATGATTCATGATTGATGATTCAATTCATGATTCATGATTCAATTCATGATTCAATTCATGATTCAATTCCTGATTCATTTCATGATTCATGATTCGATTTATGATTCTTGATTCATGATTCAATTCAAGATTCATGATTCGATTCATGATTCATGATTCGATTCATGATTCATTTCATGATTCAATTCATGATTCATGATTTAAATTATGATTCAATTCATGATTCATGATTCATGATTAATGATTCAATTCATGATTAAATTCAAGATTCATGATTCGAATTATGATTCATGATTCAATTCATGATTCATGATTCATGATTCATGATTCAATTCATGATTCATGATTCATGATTCATGATTCAATTCATGATTCATGATTCATGATTCAATTCATGATTCAGGATTCATGATTCAATTCATGATTCAATTTATGATTCATGATTCATGATTCAATTCATGATTCAATTCATGATTCATGATTCAAGATTCGATTCATGATTCAATTCATAATTCATGATTCATGATTCATGATTCATGATGCGATTCATGATTCATGATTTATGATTCATGATTCAATTCATAATTCATGAATCGATTCATGATTCTTGATTCATTATTTATGATCTGATTCATTATTCATGATTTAATTCATGATTTATGATTCATTACTGATGATTCAATTTATTAATCATGATTCATGATTCGATTCATGATTCATGATTCAATTCATGTTTCATAATTCATAATTCATGATACAATTCATGATTCATGATTGATGATTCATTTCAAGATTCATGATTCATGATTGATGATTCATTTCAAGATTCATGATTCAATTCATGTTTCATAATTCTTGATTTATAATTCAATTCATGATTCATGATTCTTGATTCATGATTTAATTCATGATTCATGATTCAGTTCATGATTCATGATTCAATTCATGATTCATGATTCATGATTCAATTCATGATTCATGATTCCAGATTCATGATTCAATTCATGATTCATGATTCAATTCATGATTCATGATTCATGATTCATGATTCAATTCATGATTCATGATTCATGATTTGATTCATGATTCATGATTAATGATTCAATTCATGATTCAATTCAAGATTCATGATTTGATTCATGATTCATGATTCAATTCATAATTCATGATTCAATTCATGATTCATGATTCATGATTCATGATTCAATTTATGATTCATGATTCATGATTCAATTCATGATTCAATTCATGATTCATGATTCGATTCATGATTCATGATTCAATTCATGATTCAATTCATGATTCAATTCATGATTCAATTCATGATTTATGATTCATGATTCATGATTCATGATGCGATTCATGATTCATGATTTATGATTCATGATTCAATTCATAATTCATGAATCGATTCATGATTCTTGATTCATTATTTATGATCTGATTCATTATTCATGATTTAATTCATGATTTATGATTCATTACTGATGATTCAATTTATTAATCATGATTCATGATTCGATTCATGATTCATGATTCAATTCATGTTTCATAATTCATGATTCATGATACAATTCATGATTCATGATTGATGATTCATTTCAAGATTCATGATTCAATTCATGTTTCATAATTCATGATTCATGATTCAATTCATGATTCATGATTCTTGATTCATGATTTAATTCATGATTCATGATTCAGTTCATGATTCATGATTCAATTCATGATTCATGATTTAATTCATGATTCATGATTCATGATTCGATTCATGATTCATGATTCAATCCATGATTCCAGATTCATGATTCAATTCATGATTCATGATTCATGATTCAATTCATGATTCATGATTCATGATTCATGATTCAATTCATGATTCATGATTCATGATTCATGATTCGATTCATGATTCATGATTCAATCCATGATTCCAGATTCATCATTCAATTCATGATTCATGATTCATGATTCAATTCATGATTCATGATTCATGATTCATGATTCAATTCATGATTCATGATTCATGATTTGATTCATGATTCATGATTAATGATTCAATTCATGATTCAATTCAAGATTCATGATTTGATTCATGATTCATGATTCAATTCATAATTCATGATTCAATTCATGATTCATGATTCATGATTCAATTCATGATTCATGATTCAATTCATGATTCGATTCCTGATTCATTTTTATGATTCATGATTCGATTTATGATTCTTGATTTATGATCCAATTCATGATTCATGATTCATGATTCAATTCATGATTCATGATTAATGATTCAATTCATGATTCAATTAATGATTCAATTCATGATTCAATTCATGATTCATGATTCAATTTATGATTCAATTCATAATTCATGATTCGATTCATGATTCATGATTCAATTCATGATTCATTTTTCATGATTCAATTCATGATTCATGATTCATGATTCATGATTCAATTCATGATTCATGATTCGATTCATGATTCTTGATTCATGATTCGATTCATGATTCAATTCATGATTCATGATTTGATTCATGATTCATGATTAATGATTCAATTCATGATTCAATTCAAGATTCATGATTCGATTCATGATTCATGATTCAATTCATGATTCATGATTCATGATTCATGATTCAATTCATGATTCATAATTCATGATTCATGATTCGATTCATGATTCAATTCATGATTCATGATTCATGATTCATTTCATGATTCATGATTCGATTCATGATTCAATTCATGATTCAATTTATGATTCATGATTCATGATTCGATTCATGATTCAATTCAAGATTCATGATTCGATTCATGATTCATGATTCGATTCATGATTCATTTCATGATTCAATTCATGATTCATGATTCATGATTCATGATTCAATTTATAATAATGATTCATGATTCATGATTCAATTCATGATTCATGATTTGATTCATGATTCTTGATTCATGATTTGATTCATGATTCATGATTCAAGATTCAATTCATAATTCATGATTGATGATTCAATTCATGATTCATGATTCATGATTGATGATTCAATTCATGATTCATGATTCAATTCATGATTCAATTCATGATTCAATTCCTGATTCATTTCATGATTCATGATTCGATTTATGATTCTTGATTCATGATTCAATTCAAGATTCATGATTCGATTCATGATTCATGATTCGATTCATGATTCATTTCATGATTCAATTCATGATTCATGATTTAAATTATGATTCAATTCATGATTCATGATTCATGATTAATGATTCAATTCATGATTAAATTCAAGATTCATGATTCGAATTATGATTCATGATTCAAATTATGATTCATGATTCATGATTCATGATTCAATTCATGATTCATGATTCATGATTCATGATTCAATTCATGATTCATGATTCATGATTCAATTCATGATTCAGGATTCATGATTCAATTCATGATTCAATTTATGATTCATGATTCATGATTCAATTCATGATTCAATTCATGATTCATGATTCAAGATTCGATTCATGATTCAATTCATAATTCATGATTCATGATTCATGATTCATGATGCGATTCATGATTCATGATTTATGATTCATGATTCAATTCATAATTCATGAATCGATTCATGATTCTTGATTCATTATTTATGATCTGATTCATTATTCATGATTTAATTCATGATTTATGATTCATTACTGATGATTCAATTTATTAATCATGATTCATGATTCGATTCATGATTCATGATTCAATTCATGTTTCATAATTCATAATTCATGATACAATTCATGATTCATGATTGATGATTCATTTCAAGATTCATGATTCATGATTGATGATTCATTTCAAGATTCATGATTCAATTCATGTTTCATAATTCTTGATTTATAATTCAATTCATGATTCATGATTCTTGATTCATGATTTAATTCATGATTCATGATTCAGTTCATGATTCATGATTCAATTCATGATTCATGATTCATGATTCAATTCATGATTCATGATTCCAGATTCATGATTCAATTCTTGATTCCTTATTCATGATTCATGATTCAATTCATGATTCATGATTCATGATTTGATTCATGATTCATGATTAATGATTCAATTCATGATTCAATTCAAGATTCATGATTTGATTCATGATTCATGATTCAATTCATAATTCATGATTCAATTCATGATTCATGATTCATGATTCATGATTCAATTTATGATTCATGATTCATGATTCAATTCATGATTCAATTCATGATTCATGATTCGATTCATGATTCATGATTCAATTCATGATTCAATTCATGATTCAATTCATGATTCAATTCATGATTCAATTCATGATTTATGATTCATGATTCATGATTCATGATGCGATTCATGATTCCTGATTTATGATTCATGATTCAATTCATAATTCATGAATCGATTCATGATTCTTGATTCATTATTTATGATCTGATTCATTATTCATGATTTAATTCATGATTTATGATTCATTACTGATGATTCAATTTATTAATCATGATTCATGATTCGATTCATGATTCATGATTCAATTCATGTTTCATAATTCATGATTCATGATACAATTCATGATTCATGATTGATGATTCATTTCAAGATTCATGATTCAATTCATGTTTCATAATTCATGATTCATGATTCAATTCATGATTCATGATTCTTGATTCATGATTTAATTCATGATTCATGATTCAGTTCATGATTCATGATTCAATTCATGATTCATGATTTAATTCATGATTCATGATTCATGATTCGATTCATGATTCATGATTCAATCCATGATTCCAGATTCATGATTCAATTCATGATTCATGATTCATGATTCAATTCATGATTCATGATTCATGATTCATGATTCAATTCATGATTCATGATTCATGATTCATGATTCGATTCATGATTCATGATTCAATCCATGATTCCAGATTCATCATTCAATTCATGATTCAAGATTCATGATTCAATTCATGATTCATGATTCATGATTCATGATTCAATTCATGATTCATGATTTGATTCATGATTCATGATTAATGATTCAATTCATGATTCAATTCAAGATTCATGATTTGATTCATGATTCATGATTCAATTCATAATTCATGATTCAATTCATGATTCATGATTCATGATTCAATTCATGATTCATGATTCAATTCATGATTCGATTCCTGATTCATTTTTATGATTCATGATTCGATTTATGATTCTTGATTTATGATCCAATTCATGATTCATGATTCATGATTCAATTCATGATTCATGATTAATGATTCAATTCATGATTCAATTAATGATTCAATTCATGATTCAATTCATGATTCATGATTCAATTTATGATTCAATTCATAATTCATGATTCGATTCATGATTCATGATTCAATTCATGATTCATTTTTCATGATTCAATTCATGATTCATGATTCATGATTCATGATTCAATTCATGATTCATGATTCGATTCATGATTCTTGATTCATGATTCGATTCATGATTCAATTCATGATTCATGATTTGATTCATGATTCATGATTAATGATTCAATTCATGATTCAATTCAAGATTCATGATTCGATTCATGATTCATGATTCAATTCATGATTCATGATTCATGATTCATGATTCAATTCATGATTCATAATTCATGATTCATGATTCGATTCATGATTCAATTCATGATTCATGATTCATGATTCATTTCATGATTCATGATTCGATTCATGATTCAATTCATGATTCAATTTATGATTCATGATTCATGATTCGATTCATGATTCAATTCAAGATTCATGATTCGATTCATGATTCATGATTCGATTCATGATTCATTTCATGATTCAATTCATGATTCATGATTCATGATTCATGATTCAATTTATAATTAATGATTCATGATTCATGATTCAATTCATGATTCATGATTTGATTCATGATTCTTGATTCATGATTTGATTCATGATTCATGATTCAAGATTCAATTCATAATTCATGATTGATGATTCAATTCATGATTCATGATTCATGATTGATGATTCAATTCATGATTCATGATTCAATTCATGATTCAATTCATGATTCAATTCCTGATTCATTTCATGATTCATGATTCGATTTATGATTCTTGATTCATGATTCAATTCAAGATTCATGATTCGATTCATGATTCATGATTCGATTCATGATTCATTTCATGATTCAATTCATGATTCATGATTTAAATTATGATTCAATTCATGATTCATGATTCATGATTAATGATTCAATTCATGATAAAATTCAAGATTCATGATTCGAATTATGATTCATGATTCAATTCATGATTCATGATTCATGATTCATGATTCAATTCATGATTCATGATTCATGATTCATGATTCAATTCATGATTCATGATTCATGATTCAATTCATGATTCAGGATTCATGATTCAATTCATGATTCAATTTATGATTCATGATTCATGATTCAATTCATGATTCAATTCATGATTCATGATTCAAGATTCGATTCATGATTCAATTCATGATTCATGATTCATGATTCAATTCATGATTCAGGATTCATGATTCAATTCATGATTCAATTTATGATTCATGATTCATGATTCAATTCATGATTCAATTCATGATTCATGATTCAAGATTCGATTCATGATTCAATTCATAATTCATGATTCATGATTCATGATTCATGATGCGATTCATGATTCATGATTTATGATTCATGATTCAATTCATAATTCATGAATCGATTCATGATTCTTGATTCATTATTTATGATCTGATTCATTATTCATGATTTAATTCATGATTTATGATTCATTACTGATGATTCAATTTATTAATCATGATTCATGATTCGATTCATGATTCATGATTCAATTCATGTTTCATAATTCATAATTCATGATACAATTCATGATTCATGATTGATGATTCATTTCAAGATTCATGATTCATGATTGATGATTCATTTCAAGATTCATGATTCAATTCATGTTTCATAATTCTTGATTTATAATTCAATTCATGATTCATGATTCTTGATTCATGATTTAATTCATGATTCATGATTCAGTTCATGATTCATGATTCAATTCATGATTCATGATTCCAGATTCATGATTCAATTCATGATTCTTGATTCATGATTTAATTCATGATTCATGATTCAGTTCATGATTCATGATTCAATTCATGATTCATGATTCCAGATTCATGATTCAATTCATGATTCATGATTCATGATTCAATTCATGATTCATGATTCATGATTCATGATTCAATTCATGATTCATGATTCATGATTTGATTCATGATTCATGATTAATGATTCAATTCATGATTCAATTCAAGATTCATGATTTGATTCATGATTCATGATTCAATTCATAATTCATGATTCAATTCATGATTCATGATTCATGATTCAATTTATGATTCATGATTCATGATTCAATTCATGATTCAATTCATGATTCATGATTCGATTCATGATTCATGATTCAATTCATGATTCAATTCATGATTCAATTCATGATTCAATTCATGATTCAATTCATGATTCAATTCATGATTTATGATTCATGATTCTTCATGATGCGATTCATGATTCATGATTTATGATTCATGATTCAATTCATAATTCATGAATCGATTCATGATTCTTGATTCATTATTTATGATCTGATTCATTATTCATGATTTAATTCATGATTTATGATTCATTACTGATGATTCAATTTATTAATCATGATTCATGATTCGATTCATGATTCATGATTCAATTCATGTTTCATAATTCATGATTCATGATACAATTCATGATTCATGATTGATGATTCATTTCAAGATTCATGATTCAATTCATGTTTCATAATTCATGATTCATGATTCAATTCATGATTCATGATTCTTGATTCATGATTTAATTCATGATTCATGATTCAGTTCATGATTCATGATTCAATTCATGATTCATGATTTAATTCATGATTCATGATTCATGATTCGATTCATGATTCATGATTCAATCCATGATTCCAGATTCATGATTCAATTCATGATTCATGATTCATGATTCAATTCATGATTCATGATTCATGATTCATGATTCAATTCATGATTCATGATTCATGATTTGATTCATGATTCATGATTAATGATTCAATTCATGATTCAATTCAAGATTCATGATTTGATTCATGATTCATGATTCAATTCATAATTCATGATTCAATTCATGATTCATGATTCATGATTCATGATTCAATTCATGATTCATGATTCAATTCATGATTCGATTCCTGATTCCTTTTTATGATTTATGATTCGATTTATGATTCTTGATTTATGATTCAATTCATGATTCATGATTCATGATTCAATTCATGATTCATGATTAATGATTCAATTCATGATTCAATTAATGATTCAATTCATGATTCAATTCATGATTCATGATTCAATTTATGATTCAATTCATAATTCATGATTCGATTCATGATTCATGATTCAATTCATGATTCATTTTTCATGATTCAATTCATGATTCATGATTCAATTCATGATTCATGATTCGATTCATGATTCTTGATTCATGATTCGATTCATGATTCAATTCATGATTCATGATTTGATTCATGATTCATGATTAATGATTCAATTCATGATTCAATTCAAGATTCATGATTCGATTCATGATTCATGATTCAATTCATGATTCATGATTCATGATTCATGATTCAATTCATGATTCATAATTCATGATTCATGATTCGATTCATGATTCAATTCATGATTAAATTCATGATTCATGATTCATTTCATGATTCATGATTCGATTCATGATTCAATTCATGATTCAATTTATGATTCATGATTCATGATTCGATTCATGACTCAATTCAAGATTCATGATTCGATTCATGATTCATGATTCGATTCATGATTCATTTCATGATTCAATTCATGATTCATGATTCATGATTCGATTCATGATTCAATTCAAGATTCATGATTCGATTCATGATTCATGATTCGATTCATGATTTATTTCATGATTCAATTCATGATTCATGATTTAAATTATGATTCAATTCATGATTCATGATTCATGATTAATGATTCAATTCATGATTCAATTCAAGATTCATGATTCGAATTATGATTCATGATTCAATTCATGATTCATGATTCATGATTCAAGATTCAATTCATGATTCATGATTCATGATTCAATTCATGATTCATGATTCATGATTCATGATTCAATTCATGATTCAGGATTCATGATTCAATTCATGATTCAATTTATGATTCATGATTCATGATTCAATTCATGATTCAATTCATGATTCATGATTCAAGATTCGATTCATGATTCAATTCATAATTCATGATTCATGATTTATGATTCATGATGCGATTCATGATTCATGATTTATGATTCATGAATCAATTCATAATTCATGAATCGATTCATGATTCTTGATTCATTATTTATGATCTGATTCATTATTCATGATTTAATTCATGATTTATGATTCATTACTGATGATTCAATTTATTAATCATGATTCATGATTCGATTCATGATTCATGATTCAATTCATGTTTCATAATTCATGATTCATGATACAATTCATGATTCATGATTGATGATTCATTTCAAGATTCATGATTCATGATTGATGATTCATTTCAAGATTCATGATTCAATTCATGTTTCATAATTCTTGATTCATGATTCAATTCATGATTCATAATTCTTGATTCATGATTTAATTCATGATTCATGATTCAGTTCATGATTCATGATTCAATTCATGATTCATGATTCATGATTAAATTCATGATTCATGATTTTCCCATGATTCGATTCATGATTCATGATTCAATCCATGATTCATGATTCCAGATTCATGATTCAATTCATGATTCATGATTCATGATTCAATTCATGATTCATGATTCATGATTCAATTCATGATTCATGATTCATGATTTGATTCATGATTCATGATTAATGATTCAATTCATGATTCAATTCAAGATTCATGATTTGATTCATGATTCATGATTCAATTCATAATTCATGATTCAATTCATGATTCATGATTCATGATTCATGATTCAATTTATGATTCATGATTCATGATTCAATTCATGATTCAATTCATGATTCATGATTCGATTCATGATTAATGATTCAATTCATGATTCAATTCAAGATTCATGATTCGATTCATGATTCATGATTCAATTCATGATTCATGATTCATGATTCAATTCATGATTCATAATTCATGATTCATGATTCGATTCATGATTCAATTCATGATTAAATTCATGATTCATGATTCATTTCATGATTCATGATTCGATTCATGATTCAATTCATGATTCAATTTATGATTCATGATTCATGATTCGATTCATGATTCAATTCAAGATTCATGATTCGATTCATGATTCATGATTCATTTCATGATTCATGATTCGATTCATGATTCAATTCATGATTCAATTTATGATTCATGATTCATGATTCGATTCATGATTCAATTCAAGATTCATGATTCGATTCATGATTCATGATTCGATTCATGATTCATTTCATGATTCAATTCATGATTCATGATTCATGATTCGATTCATGATTCAATTCAAGATTCATGATTCGATTCATGATTCATGATTCGATTCATGATTCATTTCATGATTCAATTCATGATTCATGATTTAAATTATGATTCAATTCATGATTCATGATTCATGATTAATGATTCAATTCATGATTCAATTCAAGATTCATGATTCGAATTATGATTCATGATTCAATTCATGATTCATGATTCATGATTCATGATTCAATTCATGATTCATGATTCATGATTCATGATTCAATTCATGATTCATGATTCATGATTCATGATTCAATTCATGATTCAGGATTCATGATTCAATTCATGATTCAATTTATGATTCATGATTCATGATTCAATTCATGATTCAATTCATGATTCATGATTCAAGATTCGATTCATGATTCAATTCATAATTCATGATTCATGATTTATGATTCATGATGCGATTCATGATTCATGATTTATGATTCATGATTCAATTCATAATTCATGAATCGATTCATGATTCTTGATTCATTATTTATGATCTGATTCATTATTCATGATTTAATTCATGATTTATGATTCATTACTGATGATTCAATTTATTAATCATGATTCATGATTCGATTCATGATTCATGATTCAATTCATGTTTCATAATTCATGATTCATGATACAATTCATGATTCATGATTGATGATTCATTTCAAGATTCATGATTCATGATTGATGATTCATTTCAAGATTCATGATTCAATTCATGTTTAATAATTCTTGATTCATGATTCAATTCATGATTCATAATTCTTGATTCATGATTTAATTCATGATTCATGATTCAGTTCATTATTCATGATTCAATTCATGATTCATGATTCATGATTAAATTCATGATTCATGATTCATGATTCATGATTCGATTCATGATTCATGATTCAATCCATGATTCATGATTCCAGATTCATGATTCAATTCATGATTCATGATTCATGATTCAATTCATGATTCATGATTCATGATTCATGATTCAATTCATGATTCATGATTCATGATTTGATTCATGATTCATGATTAATGATTCAATTCATGATTCAATTCAAGATTCATGATTTGATTCATGATTCATGATTCAATTCATAATTCATGATTCAATTCATGATTCATGATTCATGATTCATGATTCAATTTATGATTCATGATTCAATTCATGATTCAATTCATGATTCATGATTCGATTCATGATTTATGATTCAATTCATGATTCAATTCATGATTCAATTCATGATTCAATTCATGATTCAATTCATGATTCATGATTCATGATTGGATTCATGATTCATAATTCATGATTCAATTCATGATTCATGATTTAAATTATGATTCAATTCATGATTCATGATTCATGATTAATGATTCAATTCATGATTCAATTCAAGATTCATGATTCGAATTATGATTCATGATTCAATTCATGATTCATGATTCATGATTCATGATTCAATTCATGATTCATGATTCATGATTCATGATTCAATTCATGATTCATGATTCATGATTCATTATTCAATTCATGATTCATGATTCATGATTCAATTCATGATTCAGGATTCATGATTCAATTCATGATTCAATTTATGATTCATGATTCATGATTCAATTCATGATTCAATTCATGATTCATGATTCAAGATTCGATTCATGATTCATGATTCAATTCATAATTCATGATTCATGATTCATGATTCATGATTCGATTCATGATTCATGATTTATGATTCATGATTCAATTCATAATTCATGATTTCGATTCATGATTCCTAATTCATTATTTATGATCCGATTCATGATTCATGATTTAATTCATGTTTCATAATTCATGATTCATGATTCAATTCATGATTCATGATTGATGATTCATTTCATGATTCATGATTCAATTCATGTTTCATAATTCATGATTCATGATTCAATTCATGATTCATGATTCTTGATTCATGATTTAATTCATGATTCATGATTCAGTTCATGATTCATGATTCAATTCATGATTCATGATTCAATACATGATTCATGATTCAAGATTCATGATTCAATTCATGATTCATGATTCAATTCATGATTCATGATTCATGATTCAATTCATGATTCATGATTTGATTCATGATTCATGATTCATGATTCATGATTCAATTCATGATTCATGATTCATGATATGATTCATGATTTATGATTAATGATTCAATTCATGATTAAATTCAAAATTCATGATTTGATTCATGATTCATGATTCAATTCATGATTCATGATTCATTATTCATGATTCAATTCATAATTCTTGATTCAATTCATGATTCATGATTCATTTCATGATTCATGATTCGATTCAAGATTCAATTCATAATTCAATTGATGATTTGTGATTCATGATTTGATTCATAATTCATGATTCATGATTCAATTCATGATTCATGATTCATGATTCAAATTATGATTCAGTTCATGATTCATGATTAATGATTCAATTCATGATTCAATTCAAGATTCATGATTCGATTCATGATTCATGATTCAATTCATGATTCATGATTTAATTCATGATTCATGATTCATGATTCATGATTCAATTCATGATTCTTGATTCATGATTCATGATTCAATTCATGATTCATGATTTGATTCATGATTCTTGATTCTTGATTCATGATTTGATTCATGATTCATGATTCAAGATTCAATTCATAATTCATGATTGATGATTAAATTCATGATTCATGATTCATGATTGATGATTCAATTCATGATTCATGATTCAATTCATGATTCATGATTCAATTCATGATTCGATTCCTGATTCATTTCATGATTCATGATTCGAATTATGATTCTAGATTCATGATTCAATTCATGATTCATAATTCATGATTCAATTCATGATTCAATTCATGATTCAATTCATGATTCATGATTCGATTCATGATTCATGATTCAATTCATGATTCAATTCATGATTCAATTCATGATTCATGATTCGATTCATGATTCATGATTCAATTCATGATTAAATTCATGATTCATGATTCGATTTATGATTCATGATTCAATTCATGATTCATGATTCATGATTCAATTCATGATTCATGATTCATGATTCATGATTCTTAATTCGATTCATGATTCAATTCATGATTTATGATTCAAGATTCATGATTCAATTCATGATTCATGATTCGATTCATGAATCTTTATTCATGATTCATGATTCGATTCATGATTCATGATTCATGATTCAATTCATGATTCATGATTCATGATTCAATTCATGATTCATAATTCAATTCATGATTCATGATTCATGATTCAATTCATGATTTATGATTCGATTCATGATTCATGATTCATGATTCAATTCATGATTCGATTCCTGATTCATTTCATGATTCATGATTCGAATTATGATTCTAGATTCATGATTCAATTCATGATTCATAATTCATGATTCAATTCATGATTCATGATTCGATTCATGATTCATGATTCAATTCATGATTAAATTCATGATTCATGATTCGATTTATGATTCATGATTCAATTCATGATTCATGATTCATGATTCAATTCATGATTCATGATTCATGATTCATGATTCTTAATTCGATTCATGATTTAATTCATGATTTTTGATTCAAGATTCATGATTCAATTCATGATTCATGATTCGATTCATGAATCTTTATTCATGATTCATGATTCGATTCATGATTCATGATTCAATTCATGATTCATGATTCATGATTCAATTCATGATTCATAATTCAATTCATGATTCATGATTCATGATTCAATTCATGATTTATGATTCGATTCATGATTCATGATTCATGATTCAATTCATGATTCATGATTCATGATTCAATTCATAATTCAATTCATGATTCATGATTCATGATTCAATTCATGATTCATGATTCAATTCATGATTCATGATTCAATTCATGATTCATAATTCATGATTCATGATTCATGATTTAATTCATGATTCATGATTCAATTCATGATTCATAATTCATGATTCATGATTCATGATTTAATTCATGATTCATGATTCAATTCATGATTCATGATTCAATTCATGATTCATGATTCAATTCATGATTTGATTCCTGATTTAATTCATGATTCATGATTCGATTTATGATTCATGATTCAATTCATGATTCATGATTCATGAATCAATTCATGATTCATGATTCATGATTCAATTCATGATTCATGATTCATGATTCAATTCATGATTCAATTCATGATTCAATTCATGATTCATGATTTAATTCATGATTAATGATTCATAATTCAATTCATGATTCATGAATCAATTTATGATTCATGATTCATGATTTATGATTCAATTCATGATTCATGATTTAATTCATGATTAATGATTCATGATTCGATTCCTGATTCAATTCATGATTCATGATTCGATTTATGATTCATGATTCATAAGGTCAATTCATGATTCATGATTCAATTCATGATTCATGCTTCATGATTCAATTCATGATTCATGATTCATGATTTGATTCATGATTCATGATTCAAGATTCAATTCATAATTCATGATTCATGTTTCAATTCATGATTCATGCTTCATGATTGATGATTCAATTCATGATTCATGATTCAATTCATGATTCATGATTCAATTCATGATTCGATTCCTGATTCAATTCATAATTCATGATTCGATTTATGATTCTTGATTCATGATGCAATTCATGATTCATGATTCAATTAATGATTCATGATTAATGATTCAATTCATGATTCAATCCATGATTCATGGTTCAAGATTCATGATTCAATTCATGATTCGTGATTCATGATTCAATTCATGATTCATGATTCATGATTCATGATTCGATGCATGATTCATGATTCGATTCATGATTCCTGATTCAAGATTCATAATTCAATTTATGATTCATTATTCGTTTCATGAATCTTGATTCATGATTCATGATTCGATTCATGATTCATGATTCAATTCAAGCTTCATGATTCATGATTCAATTCATGGTTCATGATTCAATTCATGATTCATGATTCATAATTCAATTCATGATTTATGATTTGATTCATGATTCATGATTCATGATTCAATTCATGATTCATGATTCATGATTCATGATTTAATTCATGATTAATGATTCATGATTCAATTCATGATTCATGAATCAATTTATGATTCATGATTCATGATTTATGATTCAATTTATGATTCATGATTCATGATTTAATTCATGATTAATGATTCATGATTCAATTCATGATTCAATTCATGATTCATGAATCAATTTATGATTCATGATTCATGATTCATGATTCAATTCATGATTCATGATTCATGATTCGATTCCTGATACAATTCATGATTCATGATTCGATTTATGATTCATGATTCATAAATTCAATTCATGATTCATGATTCATGTTTCAATTCATGATTCATGATTCATGATTCAATTCATGATTCATGATTCCATTCATGATTCATGATTCCATTCATGATTCATGATTAATGATTCAATTCATGATTCATGATTTATGATTCATGATTCAATTCATGATTCATGATTCGATTCATGATTCATGATTCATGATTTGATTCATAATTCATGATTCATGATTAAATTCATGATTCATGATTCATGATTGATGATTCAATTCATGATTCATGATTCAATTCATGATTCATGATTCAATTCATGATTCGATTCCTGATTCATTTCATGATTCATGATTCGATTTATGATTCTTGATTCATGATTCAATTCATGATTCATGATTCAATTCATGATTCATAATTCATGATTCAATTCATGATTCAATTCATGATTCAATTCATGATTCATGATTCGATTTATGATTCATGATTCAATTCATGATTCATGATTCATTATTCAATTCATGATTCATGATTCATGATTCATGATTCATAATTCGATTCATGTTTCAATTCATGATATATGATTCAAGATTCATGATTCAATTCATGATTCATGATTCGATTCATGAATCTTTATTCATGATTCATGATTCGATTCATGAATCTTTATTCATGATTCATGATTCGATTCATGATTCATGATTTATGATTCAATTCATGATTCATGATTCATGATTCAATTCATGATTCATAATTCAATTCATGATTCATGATTCAATTCATGATTCATAATTCATGATTCATGATTCAATTCATGATTCATGATTCATGATTCATGATTTAATTCATGATTCATGATTCAATTCATGATTCATGATTCAATTCATGATTTGATTCCTGATTTAATTCATAATTCATGATTCGATTTATGATTCATGATTCAATTCATGATTCATGAATCAATTCATGATTCATGATTCATGATTCAATTCATGATTCATGATTCATGATTCAATTCATGATTCATGATTCATGATTCAATTCATGATTCAATTCATGATTCATGATTCAATTCATGATTCATGAATCAATTCATGATTCATGATTCATGATTCAATTCATGATTCATGATTCATGATTCAATTCATGATTCATGATTCATGATTCGATTCATGATTCATGATTCATGATTCAATTCATGATTCAATTCATGATTCAATTCATGATTTAATTCATGATTCATGATTCATGATTGAATTCATGATTCATGATTCATGATTCAATTCATGATTTATGATTCATGATTTAAATTATGATTCATGATTCATGATTTAAATTATAATTCAATTCATGATTCATGATTCATGATTTGATTCATAATTCATGATTCATGATTCAATTCATGATTCATGATTCAAATTATGATTCAGTTCATGATTCATGATTAATGATTCAATTCATGATTCATAATTCATGATTCAATTCATGATTCAATTCATGATTCATGATTCGATTTATGATTCATGATTCAATTCATGATTCATGATTCAATTCATGATTCATAATTCATGATTCATGATTCATAATTCGATTCATGTTTCAATTCATGATATATGATTCAAGATTCATGAATCTTTATTCATGATTCATGATTCGATTCATGAATCTTTATTCATGATTCATGATTCGATTCATGAATCTTTATTCATGATTCATGATTCGATTCATGATTCATGATTCATGATTCAATTCATGATTCATGATTCATGATTCAATTAATGATTCATAATTCAATTCATGATTCATGATTCAATTCATGATTCATGATTCAATTCATGATTCATAATTCATGATTCATGATTCAATTCATGATTCATGATTCATGATTCATGATTTAATTCATGATTCATGATTCAATTCATGATTCATGATTCAATTCATGATTTGATTACTGATTTAATTCATGATTCATGATTCGATTTATGATTCATGATTCAATTCATGATTCATGATTCATGATTCATGAATCAATTCATGATTCATGAATCAATTCATGATTCATGATTCATGATTCAATTCATGATTCATGATTCATGATTCAATTCATGATTCATGATTCAATTTATGATTCATGATTCATGATTCAATTCATGATTCAATTCATGATTCAATTCATGATTCATGATTCATGATTCGATTCATGATTCATGATTCATGATTCAATTCATGATTAAATTCATGATTCAATTCATGATTCAATTCATGATTCATGATTCATGATTGAATTCATGATTCATGATTCATGATTCAATTCATGATTTATGATTCATGATTTAAATTATGATTCATGATTCATGATTTAAATTATAATTCAATTCATGATTCATGATTCATGATTCATGATTCATTTCATTAATCATGATTAGATTCATGATTCAATTCATGATTTGTGATTCATGATTTGATTCATAATTAATGATTCATGATTCAATTCATGATTCATGATTCAAATTATGATTCAGTTCATGATTCATGATTAATGATTCAATTCATGATTCAATTCAAGATTCATGATTCGAATTATGATTCATGATTCATGATTCAATTCATGATTCAATTTCTGATTCATGATTCATGATTCAATTCATGATTCAATTCATGAATCATGATTTAAGATTCGATTCATGATTCATGATTCAATTCATAATTCATGATTCATGATTCATGATTCGATTCATGATTCATGATTTATGATTCATGATTCAATTCATAATTCATGATTCGATTCATGATTCTTGATTCATGATTTATGATCCGATTCAATATTTCATGATTTAATTCATGATTTATGATTCATTACTGATGATTCAATTCATTAATCATGATTCATGATTCGATTCATGATTAATGATTCAATTCATGTTTCATAATTCATGATTCATGATTCAATTCATGATTCATGATTCAATTCATGTTTCATAATTCATGATTCATGATTCAATTCATGATTCATGATTCGTTTCATGATTCATGATTCAATTCATGATTCAATTCATGATTCATGATTCGATTCATGATTCATGATTCAATTCATGATTCATGATTCATGATTCAATTCATGATTCATGATTCATGATTCGATTCATGAATTATGATTCAATTCATAATTCATGATTCAAGATTCATGATTCAATTCATGATTCATGATTCAAGATTCATGATTCAATTCATGATTCATGAATCTTGATTCATGATTCATGATTCGATTAATGATTCATGATTCAATTCATGATTCATGATTCATTTCATGATTTATGATTCAATTCATGTTTCATGATTTGATTCATGATTCATGATTCAATTCATGAGTCATGATTTATGACTCATGATTCATGATTCATGATTTAATTCATGATTAATGATTCATGATTCAATTCATGATTCAATTCATGATTCATGAATCAATTTATGTTTCATGATTCATGATTTATGATTCATGATTCATGATTCAATTCATGATTCATGATTCATGATTCAATGCATGATTCATGACTCATGATTCATGATTCATGATTCGATTCATGATTCATGATTTATGATTTAAATTATGATTCAATTCATGATTCATGATCCATGATTAATGATTCAATTCATGATTCAATTCAAGATTCATGATTCGAATTATGATTCATGATTCAATTCATGATTCATGATTCATGATTCATGATTCAATTCATGATTCATGATTCATGATTCATGATTCATGATTTAATTCATGATTCATGATTCATGATTCATGATTCAATTCATGATTCATGATTCATGATTCAATTCATGATTCAATTTATGATTCATGATTCATGATTCAATTCATGATTCAATTCATGAATCATGATTCAAGATTCGATTCATGATTCATGATTCAATTCATAATTCATGATTCATGATTCAAATCATGATTCATGATTTATGATTCATGATTCAATTCATAATTCATGATTCGATTCATGATTCTTGATTCATGATTTATGATCCGATTCATGATTCATGATTTAATTCATGATTTATGATTCATTACTGATGATTCAATTCATTAATCATGATTCATGATTCGATTCATGATTAATGATTCAATTCATGTTTCATAATTCATGATACATGATTCAATTCATGATTCATGATTCAATTCATGTTTCATAATTCATGATTCATGATTCAATTCATGATTCATGATTCGTTTCATGATTCATGATTCAATTCATGATTCATGATTCGATTCATGATTCATGATTCAATTCATGATTCATGATTCATGATTCAATTCATGATTCATGATTCATGATTCGATTCATGAATTATGATTCAATTCATGATTCATGATTCAAGATTCATGATTCAATTCATGATTCATGATTCAAGATTCATGATTGAATTCATGATTCATGAATCTTGATTCATGATTCATGATTCGATTCATGATTCATGATTCAATTCATGATTCATGATTCAATTCATGATTTATGATTCAATTCATGATTCATGATTTGATTCATGATTCATGATTCAATTCATGAGTCATGATTTATGACTCATGATTCATGATTCATGATTTAATTCATGATTAATGATTCATGATTAAATTCATGATTCAATTCATGATTCATGAATCAATTTATGTTTCATGATTCATGATTCATGATTCATGATTCATTATTCGATTTATGATTCATGATTCAATTCATGATTCATGATTCGATTCATGATTCTTGATTCATGATTCGATTCATGATTCATTATTCAAGATTCAATTCATGATTCATGATTCATGATTCGATTCATGATTCATGATTCATGATTCAAATCATGATTCATTATTCGATTCATGATTCATGATTCATGATTCAATTCAAGATTCATGATTCATGATTCAATTCATGATTCAATTCATGATTCATGATTCAAGATTCATGATTCATGATTAATGATTTATTTCATGATTCAATTCAAGATTCATGATTCGAATTATGATTCATGATTCAATTCATGATTCATGATTCATGATTCATGATTCAATTCATGATTCATGATTCATGATTCATGATTCATGATTTAATTCATGATTCATGATTCATGATTCAATTCATGATTCATGATTCATGATTCAATTCATGATTCAATTTATGATTCATGATTCATGATTCAATTCATGATTCAATTCATGAGTCATGATTCATGATTCAATTCATGATTCATGATTCAATTTATATTGCATGATTCATGATTCATGATTCGATTCATGATTCATGATTTATGATTCATGATTCAATTCATAATTCATGATTCGATTCATGATTCTTGATTCATGATTTATGATCCGATTCATGATTCATGATTTAATTCATGATTTATGATTCATTACTGATGATTCAATTCATTAATCATGATTCATGATTTGATTCATGATTAATGATTCAATTCATGTTTCATAATTCATGATTCATGATTCAATTCATGATTCATGATTCAATTCATGTTTCATAATTCATGATTCATGATTCAATTCATGATTCATGATTCGTTTCATGATTCATGATTCAATTCATGATTCAATTCATGATTCATGATTCGATTCATGATTCATGATTCAATTCATGATTCATGATTCATGATTCAATTCATGAGTCATGATTTATGATTCATGATTCATGATTCATGATTTAATTCATGATTAATGATTCATGATTAAATTCATGATTCAATTCATGATTCATGAATCAATTTATGTTTCATGATTCATGATTTATGATTCATGATTCATGATTCAATTCATGATTCATGATTCATGATTCATTATTCGATTTATGATTCATGATTCAATTCATGATTCATGATTCGATTCATGATTCTTGATTCATGATTCGATTCATGATTCATTATTCAAGATTCAATTCATGATTCATGATTCATGATTCGATTCATGATTCATGATTCATGATTCATGATTCAAATCATGATTCATTATTCGATTCATGATTCATGATTCATGATTCAATTCAAGATTCATGATTCATGATTCAATTCATGATTCAATTCAAGATTCATGATTCATGATTAATGATTTAATTCATGATTCAATTCAAGATTCATGATTCGAATTATGATTCATGATTCAATTCATGATTCATGATTCATGATTCAATTCATGATTCATGATTCATGATTTAATTCATGATTCATGATTCATGATTCATGATTCAATTCATGATTCATGATTCATGATTCAATTCATGATTCAATTTATGATTCATGATTCATGATTCAATTCATGATTCAATTCATGAATCGTGATTCAAGATTCGATTCATGATTCATGATTCAATTTATATTGCATGATTCATGATTCATGATTCGATTCATGATTCATGATTTATGATTCATGATTCAATTCATAATTCATGATTCGATTCATGATTCTTGATTCATGATTTATGATCCGATTCATGATTTAATTCATGATTTATGATTCATTACTGATGATTCAATTCATTAATCATGATTCATGATTCGATTCATGATTAATGATTCAATTCATGTTTCATAATTCATGATTCATGATTCAATTCATGATTCATGATTCAATTCATGTTTCATAATTCATGATTCATGATTCGATTCATGATTCGTTTCATGATTCATGATTCAATTCATGATTCAATTCATGATTCATGATTCGATTCATGATTCATGATTCAATTCATGATTCATGATTCATGATTCAATTCATGAGTCATGATTTATGATTCATGATTCATGATTTAATTCATGATTAATGATTCATGATTAAATTCATGATTCAATTCATGATTCATGAATCAATTTATGTTTCATGATTCATGATTTATGATTCATGATTCATGATTTAATTCATGATTCATGATTCATGATTCATTATTCGATTTATGATTCATGATTCAATTCATGATTCATGATTCGATTCATGATTCTTGATTCATGATTCGATTCATGATTCATTATTCAAGATTCAATTCATGATTCATGATTCGATTCATGATTCATGATTCATGATTCATGATTCAAATCATGATTCATTATTCGATTCAGGATTCATGATTCATGATTCAATTCAAGATTCATGATTCATGATTCAATTCATGATTCAATTCAAGATTCATGATTCATGATTAATGATTTAATTCATGATTCAATTCAAGATTCATGATTCGAATTATGATTCATGATTCAATTCATGATTCATGATTCATGATTCATGATTCAATTCATGATTCATGATTCATGATTCATGATTCATGATTTAATTCATGATTCATGATTCATGATTCATGATTCAATTCATGATTCATGATTCATGATTCAATTCATGATTCAATTTATGATTCATGATTCATGATTCAATTCATGATTCAATTCATGAATCATGATTCAAGATTCGATTCATGATTCATGATTCAATTCATAATTCATGATTCATGATTCATGATTCGATTCATGATTCATGATTTATGATTCATGATTCAATTCATAATTCATGATTCGATTCATGATTCTTGATTCATGATTTATGATCCGATTCATGATTCATGATTTAATTCATGATTTATGATTCATTACTGATGATTCAATTCATTAATCATGATTAATGATTCGATTCATGATTAATGATTCAATTCATGTTTCATAATTCATGATACATGATTCAATTCATGATTCATGATTCAATTCATGTTTCATAATTCATGATTCATGATTCAATTCATGATTCATGATTCGTTTCATGATTCATGATTCAATTCATGATTCATGATTCGATTCATGATTCATGATTCAATTCATGATTCATGATTCATGATTCAATTCATGATTCATGATTCATGATTCGATTCATGAATTATGATTCAATTCATGATTCATGATTCAAGATTCATGATTCAATTCATGATTCATGATTCAAGATTCATGATTGAATTCATGATTCATGAATCTTGATTCATGATTCATGATTCGATTCATGATTCATGATTCAATTCATGATTCATGATTCAATTCATGATTTATGATTCAATTCATGATTCATGATTTGATTCATGATTCATGATTCAATTCATGAGTCATGATTAATGACTCATGATTCATGATTCATGATTTAATTCATGATTAATGATTCATGATTAAATTCATGATTCGATTCATGATTCATTATTCAAGATTCAATTCATGATTCATGATTCATGATTCGATTCATGATTCATGATTCGATTCATGATTCATGATTCATGATTCAAATCATGATTCATTATTCGATTCATGATTCATGATTCATGATTCAATTCAAGATTCATGATTCATGATTCAATTCATGATTCAATTCATGATTCATGATTCAAGATTCATGATTCATGATTAATGATTTAATTCATGATTCAATTCAAGATTCATGATTCGAATTATGATTCATGATTCAATTCATGATTCATGATTCATGATTCATGATTCAATTCATGATTCATGATTCATGATTCATGATTCATGATTCATGATTTAATTCATGATTCATGATTCATGATTCAATTCATGATTCATGATTCATGATTCAATTCATGATTCAATTCATGATTCATGATTCATGATTCAATTCATGATTCATGATTCAATTTATATTGCATGATTCATGATTCATGATTCGATTCATGATTCATGATTTATGATTCATGATTCAATTCATAATTCATGATTCGATTCATGATTCTTGATTCATGATTTATGATCCGATTCATGATTCATGATTTAATTCATGATTTATGATTCATTACTGATGATTCAATTCATTAATCATGATTCATGATTCGATTCATGATTAATGATTCAATTCATGTTTCATAATTCATGATTCATGATTCAATTCATGATTCATGATTCAATTCATGTTTCATAATTCATGATTCATGATTCAATTCATGATTCATGATTCGTTTCATGATTCATGATTCAATTCATGATTCATGATTCATGATTCAATTCATGAGTCATGATTTATGATTCATGATTCATGATTCATGATTTAATTCATGATTAATGATTCATGATTAAATTCATGATTCAATTCATGATTCATGAATCAATTTATGTTTCATGATTCATGATTTATGATTCATGATTCATGATTCAATTCATGATTCATGATTCATGATTCATTATTCGATTTATGATTCATGATTCAATTCATGATTCATGATTCGATTCATGATTCTTGATTCATGATTCGATTCATGATTCATTATTCAAGATTCAATTCATGATTCATGATTCATGATTGGATTCATGATTCATGATTCATGATTCATGATTCAAATCATGATTCATTATTCGATTCATGATTCATGATTCATGATTCAATTCAAGATTCATGATTCATGATTCAATTCATGATTCAATTCAAGATTCATGATTCATGATTAATGATTTAATTCATGATTCAATTCAAGATTCATGATTCGAATTATGATTCATGATTCAATTCATGATTCATGATTCATGATTCATGATTCAATTCATGATTCATGATTCATGATTTAATTCATGATTCATGATTCATGATTCATGATTTAATTCATGATTCATGATTCATGATTCAATTCATGATTCAATTTATGATTCATGATTCATGATTCAATTCATGATTCAATTCATGAATCATGATTCAAGATTCGATTCATGATTCATGATTCAATTTATATTGCATGATTCATGATTCATGATTCGATTCATGATTCATGATTTATGATTCATGATTCAATTCATAATTCATGATTCGATTCATGATTCTTGATTCATGATTTATGATCCGATTCATGATTCATGATTTAATTCATGATTTATGATTCATTACTGATGATTCAATTCATTAATCATGATTCATGATTCGATTCATGATTAATGATTCAATTCATGTTTCATAATTCATGATACATGATTCAATTCATGATTCATGATTCAATTCATGTTTCATAATTCATGATTCATGATTCAATTCATGATTCATGATTCGTTTCATGATTCATGATTCAATTCATGATTCATGATTCGATTCATGATTCATGATTCAATTCATGATTCATGATTCATGATTCAATTCATGATTCATGATTCGATTCATGATTCATGATTCAATTCATGATTCATGATTCATGATTCAATTCATGATTCATGATTCATGATTCGATTCATGAATTATGATTCAATTCATGATTCATGATTCAAGATTCATGATTCAATTCATGATTCATGATTCAAGATTCATGATTGAATTCATGATTCATGAATCTTGATTCATGATTCATGATTCGATTCATGATTCATGATTCAATTCATGATTCATGATTCAATTCATGATTCATGATTCAATTCATGATTTATGATTCAATTCATGATTCATGATTTGATTCATGATTCATGATTCAATTCATGAGTCATGATTTATGACTCATGATTCATGATTCATGATTTAATTCATGATTAATGATTCATGATTAAATTCATGATTCAATTCATGATTCATGAATCAATTTATGTTTCATGATTCATGATTTATGATTCATGATTCATGATTCAATCCATGATTCATGATTCATGATTCATTATTCGATTTATGATTCATGATTCAATTCATGATTCATGATTCGATTCATGATTCTTGATTCATGATTCGATTCATGATTCATTATTCAAGATTCAATTCATGATTCATGATTCATGATTCGATTCATGATTCATGATTCATGATTCAAATCATGATTCATTATTCGATTCATGATTCATGATTCATGATTCAATTCAAGATTCATGATTCATGATTCAATTCATGATTCAATTCATGATTCATGATTCAAGATTCATGATTCATGATTAATGATTTAATTCATGATTCAATTCAAGATTCATGATTCGAATTATGATTCATGATTCAATTCATGATTCATGATTCATGATTCATGATTCAATTCATGATTCATGATTCATGATTCATGATTCATGATTCATGATTTAATTCATGATTCATGATTCATGATTCAATTCATGATTCATGATTCATGATTCAATTCATGATTCAATTTATGATTCATGATTCATGATTCAATTCATGATTCAATTCATGATTCATGATTCATGATTCAATTCATGATTCATGATTCAATTTATATTGCATGATTCATGATTCATGATTCGATTCATGATTCATGATTTATGATTCATGATTCAATTCATAATTCATGATTCGATTCATGATTCTTGATTCATGATTTATGATCCGATTCATGATTCATGATTTAATTCATGATTTATGATTCATTACTGATGATTCAATTCATTAATCATGATTCATGATTCGATTCATGATTAATGATTCAATTCATGTTTCATAATTCATGATTCATGATTCAATTCATGATTCATGATTCAATTCATGTTTCATAATTCATGATTCATGATTCAATTCATGATTCATGATTCGTTTCATGATTCATGATTCAATTCATGATTCAATTCATGATTCATGATTCGATTCATGATTCATGATTCTATTCATGATTCATGATTCATGATTCAATTCATGAGTCATGATTTATGATTCATGATTCATGATTCATGATTTAATTCATGATTAATGATTCATGATTAAATTCATGATTCAATTCATGATTCATGAATCAATTTATGTTTCATGATTCATGATTTATGATTCATGATTCATGATTCAATTCATGATTCATGATTCATGATTCATTATTCGATTTATGATTCATGATTCAATTCATGATTCATGATTCGATTCATGATTCTTGATTCATGATTCGATTCATGATTCATTATTCAAGATTCAATTCATGATTCATGATTCATGATTGGATTCATGATTCATGATTCATGATTCATGATTCAAATCATGATTCATTATTCGATTCATGATTCATGATTCATGATTCAATTCAAGATTCATGATTCATGATTCAATTCATGATTCAATTCAAGATTCATGATTCATGATTAATGATTTAATTCATGATTCAATTCAAGATTCATGATTCGAATTATGATTCATGATTCAATTCATGATTCATGATTCATGATTCATGATTCAATTCATGATTCATGATTCATGATTTAATTCATGATTCATGATTCATGATTCATGATTCAATTCATGATTCATGATTCATGATTCAATTCATGATTCAATTTATGATTCATGATTCATGATTCAATTCATGATTCAATTCATGAATCATGATTCAAGATTCGATTCATGATTCATGATTCAATTTATATTGCATGATTCATGATTCATGATTCGATTCATGATTCATGATTTATGATTCATGATTCAATTCATAATTCATGATTCGATTCATGATTCTTGATTCATGATTTATGATCCGATTCATGATTCATGATTTAATTCATGATTTATGATTCATTACTGATGATTCAATTCATTAATCATGATTCATGATTCGATTCATGATTAATGATTCAATTCATGTTTCATAATTCATGATTCATGATTCAATTCATGATTCATGATTCAATTCATGTTTCATAATTCATGATTCATGATTCGATTCATGATTCGTTTCATGATTCATGATTCAATTCATGATTCAATTCATGATTCATGATTCGATTCATGATTCATGATTCAATTCATGATTCATGATTCATGATTCAATTCATGAGTCATGATTTATGATTCATGATTCATGATTCATGATTTAATTCATGATTAATGATTCATGATTAAATTCATGATTCAATTCATGATTCATGAATCAATTTATGTTTCATGATTCATGATTTATGATTCATGATTCATGATTCAATTCATGATTCATGATTCATGATTCATTATTCGATTTATGATTCATGATTCAATTCATGATTCATGATTCGATTCATGATTCTTGATTCATGATTCGATTCATGATTCATTATTCAAGATTCAATTCATGATTTATGATTCATGATTCGATTCATGATTCATGATTCATGATTCAAATCATGATTCATTATTCGATTCATGATTCATGATTCATGATTCAATTCAAGATTCATGATTCATGATTCAATTCATGATTCAATTCATGATTCATGATTCAAGATTCATGATTCATGATTAATGATTTAATTTATGATTCAATTCAAGATTCATGATTCGAATTATGATTCATGATTCAATTCATGATTCATGATTCATGATTCATGATTCAATTCATGATTCATGATTCATGATTCATGATTCATGATTCATGATTTAATTCATGATTCATGATTCATGATTCAATTCATGATTCATGATTCATGATTCAATTCATGATTCAATTTATGATTCATGATTCATGATTCAATTCATGATTCAATTCATGATTCAATTCATGATTCATGATTCAATTTATATTGCATGATTCATGATTCATGATTCGATTCATGATTCATGATTTATGATTCATGATTCAATTCATAATTCATGATTCGATTCATGATTCTTGATTCATGATTTATGATCCGATTCATGATTCATGATTTAATTCATGATTTATGATTCATTACTGATGATTCAATTCATTAATCATGATTCATGATTCGATTCATGATTAATGATTCAATTCATGTTTCATAATTCATGATTCATGATTCAATTCATGATTCATGATTCAATTCATGTTTCATAATTCATGATTCATGATTCAATTCATGATTCATGATTCGTTTCATGATTCATGATTCAATTCATGATTCAATTCATGATTCATGATTCAATTCATAATTCATGATTCGATTCATGATTCTTGATTCATGAATTATGATCCGATTCATGTTTCATGATTTAATTCATGATTTATGATTCATTACTGATGATTCAATTCATTAATCATGATTCATGATTCGATTCATGATTAATGATTCAATTCATGTTTCATAATTCATGATTCATGATTCAATTCATGATTCATGATTCAATTCATGTTTCATAATTCATGATTCATGATTCAATTCATGATTCATGATTCGTTTCATGATTCATGATTCAATTCATGATTCAATTCATGATTCATGATTCGATTCATGATTCATGATTCAATTCATGATTCATGATTCATGATTCAATTCATGAGTCATGATTTATGATTCATGATTCATGATTCATGATTTAATTCATGATTAATGATTCATGATTAAATTCATGATTCAATTCATGATTCATGAATCAATTTATGTTTCATGATTCATGATTTATGATTCATGATTCATGATTCAATTCATGATTCATGATTCATTATTCGATTTATGATTCATGATTCAATTCATGATTCATGATTCGATTCATGATTCTTGATTCATGATTCGATTCATGATTCATTATTCAAGATTCAATTCATGATTCATGATTCATGATTCGATTCATGATTCATGATTCATGATTCATGATTCAAATCATGATTCATTATTCGATTCATGATTCATGATTCATGATTCAATTCAAGATTCATGATTCAATTCATGATTCAATTCAAGATTCATGATTCATGATTAATGATTTAATTCATGATTCAATTCAAGATTCATGATTCGAATTATGATTCATGATTCAATTCATGATTCATGATTCATGATTCAATTCATGATTCATGATTCATGATTTAATTCATGATTCATGATTCATGATTCATGATTCAATTCATGATTCATGATTCATGATTCAATTCATGATTCAATTTATGATTCATGATTCATGATTCAATTCATGATTCAATTCATGAATCATGATTCAAGATTCGATTCATGATTCATGATTCAATTTATATTGCATGATTCATGATTCATGATTCGATTCATGATTCATGATTTATGATTCATGATTCAATTCATAATTCATGATTCGATTCATGATTCTTGATTCATGATTTATGATCCGATTCATGATTCATGATTTAATTCATGATTTATGATTCATTACTGATGATTCAATTCATTAATCATGATTCATGATTCGATTCATGATTAATGATTCAATTCATGTTTCATAATTCATGATTCATGATTCAATTCATGATTCATGATTCAATTCATGTTTTATAATTCATGATTCATGATTCGATTCATGATTCGTTTCATGATTCATGATTCAATTCATGATTCAATTCATGATTCATGATTCGATTCATGATTCATGATTCAATTCATGATTCATGATTCATGATTCAATTCATGAGTCATGATTTATGATTCATGATTCATGATTCATGATTTAATTCATGATTAATGATTCATGATTAAATTCATGATTCAATTCATGATTCATGAATCAATTTATGTTTCATGATTCATGATTTATGATTCATGATTCATGATTCAATTCATGATTCATGATTCATGATTCATTATTCGATTTATGATTCATGATTAAATTCATGATTCATGATTCGATTCATGATTCTTGATTCATGATTCGATTCATGATTCATTATTCAAGATTCAATTCATGATTCATGATTCGATTCATGATTCATGATTCATGATTCATGATTCAAATCATGATTCATTATTCGATTCATGATTCATGATTCATGATTCAATTCAAGATTCATGATTCATGATTCAATTCATGATTCAATTCAAGATTCATGATTCATGATTAATGATTTAATTCATGATTCAATTCAAGATTCATGATTCGAATTATGATTCATGATTCAATTCATGATTCATGATTCATGATTCATGATTCAATTCATGATTCATGATTCATGATTCATGATTCATGATTTAATTCATGATTCATGATTCATGATTCATGATTCAATTCATGATTCATGATTCATGATTCAATTCATGATTCAATTTATGATTCATGATTCATGATTCAATTCATGATTCAATTCATGAATCATGATTCAAGATTCGATTCATGATTCATGATTCAATTCATAATTCATGATTCATGATTCATGATTCGATTCATGATTCATGATTTATGATTCATGATTCAATTCATAATTCATGATTCGATTCATGATTCTTGATTCATGATTTATGATCCGATTCATGATTCATGATTTAATTCATGATTTATGATTCATTACTGATGATTCAATTCATTAATCATGATTCATGATTCGATTCATGATTAATGATTCAATTCATGTTTCATAATTCATGATACATGATTCAATTCATGATTCATGATTCAATTCATGTTTCATAATTCATGATTCATGATTCAATTCATGATTCATGATTCGTTTCATGATTCATGATTCAATTCATGATTCATGATTCGATTCATGATTCATGATTCAATTCATGATTCATGATTCATGATTCAATTCATGATTCATGATTCATGATTCGATTCATGAATTATGATTCAATTCATGATTCATGATTCAAGATTCATGATTCAATTCATGATTCATGATTCAAGATTCATGATTGAACTCATGATTCATGAATCTTGATTCATGATTCATGATTCGATTCATGATTCATGATTCAATTCATGATTCATGATTCAATTCATGATTTATGATTCAATTCATGATTCATGATTTGATTCATGATTCATGATTCAATTCATGAGTCATGATTTATGACTCATGATTCATGATTCATGATTTAATTCATGATTAATGATTCATGATTAAATTCATGATTCAATTCATGATTCATGAATCAATTTATGTTTCATGATTCATGATTTATGATTCATGATTCATGATTCAATCCATGATTCATGATTCATGATTCATTATTCGATTTATGATTCATGATTCAATTCATGATTCATGATTCGATTCATGATTCTTGATTCATGATTCGATTCATGATTCATTATTCAAGATTCAATTCATGATTCATGATTCATGATTCGATTCATGATTCATGATTCATGATTCAAATCATGATTCATTATTCGATTCATGATTCATGATTCATGATTCAATTCAAGATTCATGATTCATGATTCAATTCATGATTCAATTCATGATTCATGATTCAAGATTCATGATTCATGATTAATGATTTAATTCATGATTCAATTCAAGATTCATGATTCGAATTATGATTCATGATTCAATTCATGATTCATGATTCATGATTCATGATTCAATTCATGATTCATGATTCATGATTCATGATTCATGATTCATGATTTAATTCATGATTCATGATTCATGATTCAATTCATGATTCATGATTCATGATTCAATTCATGATTCAATTTATGATTCATGATTCATGATTCAATTCATGATTCAATTCATGATTCATGATTCATGATTCAATTCATGATTCATGATTCAATTTATATTGCATGATTCATGATTCATGATTCGATTCATGATTCATGATTTATGATTCATGATTCAATTCATAATTCATGATTCGATTCATGATTCTTGATTCATGATTTATGATCCGATTCATGATTCATGATTTAATTCATGATTTATGATTCATTACTGATGATTCAATTCATTAATCATGATTCATGATTCGATTCATGATTAATGATTCAATTCATGTTTCATAATTCATGATTCATGATTCAATTCATGATTCATGATTCAATTCATGTTTCATAATTCATGATTCATGATTCAATTCATGATTCATGATTCGTTTCATGATTCATGATTCAATTCATGATTCAATTCATGATTCATGATTCGATTCATGATTCATGATTCTATTCATGATTCATGATTCATGATTCAATTCATGAGTCATGATTTATGATTCATGATTCATGATTCATGATTTAATTCATGATTAATGATTCATGATTAAATTCATGATTCAATTCATGATTCATGAATCAATTTATGTTTCATGATTCATGATTTATGATTCATGATTCATGATTCAATTGATGATTCATGATTCATGATTCATTATTCGATTTATGATTCATGATTCAATTCATGATTCATGATTCGATTCATGATTCTTGATTCATGATTCGATTCATGATTCATTATTCAAGATTCAATTCATGATTCATGATTCATGATTGGATTCATGATTCATGATTCATGATTCATGATTCAAATCATGATTCATTATTCGATTCATGATTCATGATTCAATTCAAGATTCATGATTCATGATTCAATTCAAGATTCATGATTCATGATTAATGATTTAATTCATGATTCAATTCAAGATTCATGATTCGAATTATGATTCATGATTCAATTCATGATTCATGATTCATGATTCAATTCATGATTCATGATTCATGATTTAATTCATGATTCATGATTCATGATTCATGATTCAATTCATGATTCATGATTCATGATTCAATTCATGATTCAATTTATGATTCATGATTCATGATTCAATTCATGATTCAATTCATGAATCATGATTCAAGATTCGATTCATGATTCATGATTCAATTTATATTGCATGATTCATGATTCATGATTCGATTCATGATTCATGATTTATGATTCATGATTCAATTCATAATTCATGATTCGATTCATGATTCTTGATTCATGATTTATGATCCGATTCATGATTCATGATTTAATTCATGATTTATGATTCATTACTGATGATTCAATTCATTAATCATGATTCATGATTCGATTCATGATTAATGATTCAATTCATGTTTCATAATTCATGATTCATGATTCAATTCATGATTCATGATTCAATTCATGTTTCATAATTCATGATTCATGATTCGATTCATGATTCGTTTCATGATTCATGATTCAATTCATGATTCAATTCATGATTCATGATTCGATTCATGATTCATGATTCAATTCATGATTCATGATTCATGATTCAATTCATGAGTCATGATTTATGATTCATGATTCATGATTCATGATTTAATTCATGATTAATGATTCATGATTAAATTCATGATTCAATTCATGATTCATGAATCAATTTATGTTTCATGATTCATGATTTATGATTCATGATTTATGATTCAATTCATGATTCATGATTCATGATTCATTATTCGATTTATGATTCATGATTCAATTCATGATTCATGATTCAATTCATGATTCTTGATTCATGATTCGATTCATGATTCATTATTCAAGATTCAATTCATGATTCATGATTCGATTCATGATTCATGATTCATGATTCATGATTCAAATCATGATTCATTATTCGATTCATGATTCATGATTCAATTCAAGATTCATGATTCATGATTCAATTCATGATTCAATTCAAGATTCATGATTCATGATTAATGATTTAATTCATGATTCAATTCAAGATTCATGATTCGAATTATGATTCATGATTCAATTCATGATTCATGATTCATGATTCAATTCATGATTCATGATTCATGATTTAATTCATGATTCATGATTCATGATTCATGATTCAATTCATGATTCATGATTCATGATTCAATTCATGATTCAATTTATGATTCATGATTCATGATTCAATTCATGATTCAATTCATGAATCATGATTCAAGATTCGATTCATGATTCATGATTCAATTTATATTGCATGATTCATGATTCATGATTCGATTCATGATTCATGATTTATGATTCATGATTCAATTCATAATTCATGATTCGATTCATGATTCTTGATTCATGATTTATGATCCGATTCATGATTCATGATTTAATTCATGATTTATGATTCATTACTGATGATTCAATTCATTAATCATGATTCATGATTCGATTCATGATTAATGATTCAATTCATGTTTCATAATTCATGATTCATGATTCAATTCATGATTCATGATTCAATTCATGTTTCATAATTCATGATTCATGATTCGATTCATGATTCGTTTCATGATTCATGATTCAATTCATGATTCAATTCATGATTCATGATTCGATTCATGATTCATGATTCAATTCATGATTCATGATTCATTATTCAATTCATGAGTCATGATTTATGATTCATGATTCATGATTCATGATTTAATTCATGATTAATGATTCATGATTAAATTCATGATTCAATTCATGATTCATGAATCAATTTATGTTTCATGATTCATGATTTATGATTCATGATTCATGATTCAATTCATGATTCATGATTCATGATTCATTATTCAATTTATGATTCATGATTCAATTCATGATTCATGATTCGATTCATGATTCTTGATTCATGATTCGATTCATGATTCATTATTCAAGATTCAATTCATGATTCATGATTCATGATTCGATTCATGATTCATGATTCATGATTCATGATTCAAATCATGATTCATTATTCGATTCATGATTCATGATTCATGATTCAATTCAAGATTCATGATTCATGATTCAATTCATGATTCAATTCAAGATTCATGATTCATGATTAATGATTTAATTCATGATTCAATTCAAGATTCATGATTCGAATTATGATTCATGATTCAATTCATGATTCATGATTCATGATTCATGATTCAATTCATGATTCATGATTTAATTCATGATTCATGATTCATGATTCATGATTCATGATTCATGATTCATGATTCATGATTCAATTCATGATTCATGATTCATGATTCAATTCATGATTCAATTTATGATTCATGATTCATGATTCAATTCATGATTCAATTCATGAATCATGATTCAAGATTCGATTCATGATTCATGATTCAATTCATAATGCATGATTCATGATTCATGATTCGATTCATGATTCATGATTTATGATTCATGATTCAATTCATAGTTCATGATTCGATTCATGAATCTTGATTCATGATTTATGATCCGATTCATGATTAATGATTTAATTCATGATTTATGATTCATTACTGATGATTCAATTCATTAATCATGATTCATGATTCGATTCATGATTAATGATTCAATTCATGTTTCATAATTCATGATTCATGATTCAATTCATGATTCATGATTCAATTCATGTTTCATAATTCATGATTCATGATTCAATTCATGATTCATGATTCGTTTCATGATTCATGATTCAATTCATGATTCAATTCATGATTCATGATTCGATTCATGATTCATGATTCAATTCATGATTCATGATTCATGATTCAATTCATGATTCATGATTCATGATTCAATTCATGATTCATGATTCATGATTCAATTCATGAATTATGATTCAATTCATGATTCATGATTCAAGATTCATGATTCAATTCATGATTCATGATTTAAGATTCATGATTCAATTCATGATTCATGAATCTTGATTCATGATTCATGATTCGATTCATGATTCATGATTCAATTCATGATTTATGATTCAATTCATGATTCATGATTTGATTCATGATTCATGATTCAATTCATGAGTCATGATTTATGACTCATGATTCATGATTCATGATTTAATTCATGATTAATGATTCATGATTAAATTCATGATTTAATTCATGATTCATGAATCAATTTATGTTTCATGATTCACGATTTATGATTCATGATTCATGATTCAATTCATGATTCATGATTTAAATTATGATTCATGATTTAAATTATGATTCAATTCATGATCCATGATTAATGATTCAATTCATGATTCAATGCAAGATTCATGATTCGAATTATGATTCATGATTCAATTCATGATTCATGATTCATGATTCATGATTCAATTCATGATTCATGATTCATGATTCATGATTCATGATTCATGATTTAATTCATGATTCATGATTCATGATTCCTGATTCAATTCATGAATCATGATTCATGATTCAATTCATGATTCAATTTATGATTCATGATTCAATTCATGATTCAATTCATGAATCATGATTCAAGATTCGATTCATGATTCATGATTCAATTCATAATTCATGATTCATGATTCATGATTCGATTCATGATTCATGATTTATGATTCATGATTCAATTCATAATTCATGATTCGATTCATGATTCTTGATTCATGATTTATGATCCGATTCATGATTCATGATTTAATTCATGATTTATGATTCATTACTGATGATTCAATTCATTAATCATGATTCATGATTCGATTCATGATTAATGATTCAATTCATGTTTCATAATTCATGATTCATGATTCAATTCATGATTCATGATTCAATTCATGTTTCATAATTCATGAATCATGATTCATGATTCGTTTCATAATTCATGATTCAATTCATGATTCAATTCATGATTCATGATTCGATTCATGACTCATGATTCAATTCATGATTCATGATTCATGATTCAATTCATGATTCATGATTCATGATTCGATTCATGAATTATGATTCAATTCATGATTCATGATTCAAGATTCATGATTCAATTCATGATTCATGATTCAAGATTCATGATTCAATTCATGATTCATGAATCTTGATTCATGATTCATGATTCGATTCATGATTCATGATTCAATTCATGATTCATGATTCAATTCATGATTTATGATTCAATTCATGATTCATGATTTGATTCATGATTCATGATTCAATTCATGAGTCATGATTTATGACTCATGATTCATGATTCATGATTTAATTAATGATTAATGATTCATGATTAAATTCATGATTCAATTCATGATTCAATTTATGTTTCATGATTCATGATTTATGATTCATAATTCATAATTCAATTCATGATTCATGATTCATGATTCATGATTCGATTCATGATTCATGATTCAATTCATGATTCATGATTCGATTCATGATTCTTGATTCATGATTCGATTCATAATTCATTATTCAAGATTCAATTCACGATTCATGATTCATGATTCGATTCATGATTCATGATTCATGATTCATGATTCAAATCATGATTCATTATTCGATTCATGATTCATGATTCATGATTCAATTCAAGATTCATGATTCATGATTCAATTCATGATTCAATTCATGATTCATGATTCAAGATTCATGATTCATGATTCATGATTTAATTCATGATTCAATTCAAGATTCATGATTCGATTCATGATTCATGATTCAATTCATTATTCATGATTCATGATTCATGATTCAATTCATGATTCATAATTCATGATTCATGATTCAATTCATGATTCATGATTCATGATTCATGATTCATTTCATGATTCATGATTCAATTCATGATTCAATTCATGATTCATGATTCATGATTCATGATTCGATTCATGATTCAATTCATGATTCAATTCATGATTCATGATTCATGATTCGATTCATGATTCAATTTAAGATTCATGATTCGATTCATGATTCATGATTTGATTCATGATTCATTTCATGATTCATGATTCGATTCATGATTCGATTCATGATTCAATTCATGATTCAATTCAAGATTCATGATTCGAATTATGATTCATGATTCAATTCATGATTCATGATTCATGATTCATGATTCAATTCATGATTCATGATTCATGATTCATGATTCATGATTTAATTCATGATTCATGATTCATGATTCCTGATTCAATTCATGAATCATGATTCATGATTCAATTCATGATTCAATTTATGATTCATGATTCAATTCATGATTCAATTCATGAATCATGATTCAAGATTCGATTCATGATTCATGATTCAATTCATAATTCATGATTCATGATTCATGATTCGATTCATGATTCATGATTTATGATTCATGATTCAATTCATAATTCATGATTCGATTCATGATTCTTGATTCATGATTTATGATCCGATTCATGATTCATGATTTAATTCATGATTTATGATTCATTACTGATGATTCAATTCATTAATCATGATTCATGATTCGATTCATGATTAATGATTCAATTCATGTTTCATAATTCATGATTCATGATTCAATTCATGATTCATGATTCAATTCATGTTTCATAATTCATGAATCATGATTCATGATTCGTTTCATGATTCATGATTCAATTCATGATTCAATTCATGATTCATGATTCGATTCATGACACATGATTCAATTCATGATTCATGATTCATGATTCAATTCATGATTCATGATTCAAGATTCATGATTCAATTCATGATTCATGATTCAAGATTCATGATTCAATTCATGATTCATGAATCTTGATTCATGATTCATGATTCGATTCATGATTCATGATTCAATTCATGATTCATGATTCAATTCATGATTTATGATTCAATTCATGATTCATGATTTGATTCATGATTCATGATTCAATTCATGAGTCATGATTTATGACTCATGATTCATGATTCATGATTTAATTAATGATTAATGATTCATGATTAAATTCATGATTCAATTCATGATTCATGAATCAATTTATGTTTCATGATTCATGATTTATGATTCATAATTCATAATTCAATTCATGATTCATGATTCATGATTCATGATTCGATTCATGATTCATGATTCAATTCATGATTCATGATTCGATTCATGATTCTTGATTCATGATTCGATTCATGATTCATTATTCAAGATTCAATTCACGATTCATGATTCATGATTCGATTCATGATTCATGTTTCATGATTCATGATTCAAATCATGATTCATTATTCGATTCATGATTCATGATTCATGATTCAATTCAAGATTCATGATTCATGATTCAATTCATGATTCAATTCATGATTCATGATTCAAGATTCATGATTCATGATTAATGATTTAATTCATGATTCAATTCAAGATTCATGATTCGATTCATGATTCATGATTCAATTCATGATTCATGATTCATGATTCATGATTCAATTCATGATTCATAATTCATGATTCATGATTCAATTCATGATTCATGATTCATGATTCATGATTCATTTCATGATTCATGATTCAATTCATGATTCAATTCATGATTCATGATTCATGATTCATGATTCGATTCATGATTCAATTCATGATTCAATTCATGATTCAATTTAAGATTCATGATTCGATTCATGATTCATGATTTGATTCATGATTCATTTCATGATTCATGATTCGATTCATGATTCGATTCATGATTCAATTCATGATTCAATTCATGATTCGATTCATGAATCAATTCAAGATTCATGATTTGATTCATGATTCATGATTCGATTCATGATTTATGATTCATGATTCATGATTCAATTCATGACTCATGATTCATGATTCAATTCATGATTCATGATTCATGATTCAATTCATGATTCATGATTCAATTCATGATTCAATTCATGATTCACGATTCATGATTCATGATTCAATTCATAATTCATGATTCGATTCATGATTCTTGATTCATGATTCATGATTCGATTCATGATTTATGATTCAAGATTCAATTAATAATTCATGATTCATGATTGATGATTCAATTCATGATTCAATTCATGATTCATGATTTATGATTCAATTCATGATTCATGATTAATGATTCAATTCATGATTCAATTCATGATTCAATTCTTGATTCATGATTCATTTCATGATTCAATTCATGATTCATGATTCGATTCATGATTCATGATTCAATTCATGATTCATGATTTATGATTCATGATTCGATTCATGATTCATGATTCAATCCATGATTCATGATTCAAGATTCATGATTCAATTCATGATTCATGATTCATGATTCAATTCATGATTCATGATTCATGATTCATGATTCATGATTCAATTCATGATTCATGATTCAAGATTCATAATTCAATTCATGATTCATTATTCGATTCATGAATCTTGATTCATGATTCATGATTCGATTCATGATTCATGATTCAATTCAAGCTTCATGATTCATGATTCATGATTCAATTCATGATTCATGATTCAAGATTCATGATTCAATTCATAATTCATGAATCTTGATTCATGATTCATGATTCAATTCATGATTCATGATTTAATTCATGATTCATGATTTGATTCATGATTCATGATTCAATTCATGAGTCATGATTTATGACTCATGATTCATGATTCATGATTTAATTCATGATTAATGATTCATGATTAAATTCATGATTCAATTCATGATTCATGAATCAATTTATGTTTCATGATTCATGATTTATGATTCATGATTCATGATTCAATTCATGATTCATGATTCATGATTCAATGCATGATTCATGACTCATGATTCATGATTCATGATTCGATTCATGATTCATGATTCATGATTCAATTCATGATTCATGATTCGATTCATGATTCTTGATTCATGATTCGATTCATGATTCATTATTCAAGATTCAATTCATGATTCATGATTCATGATTCAATTCATGATTCATGATTCATGATTCATGATTCAAATCATGATTCATTATTCGATTCATGATTCATGATTCATGATTCAATTCAACATTCATGATTCATGATTCAATTCATGATTCAATTCATGATTCAAGATTCATGATTCATAATTAATGATTTAATTCATGATTCAATTCAAGATTCATGATTCGATTCATGATTCATGATTCAATTCATGATTCATGATTCATGATTCATGATTCAATTCATGATTCATAATTCATGATTCATGATTCAATTCATGATTCATGATTCATGATTCATGATTCATGATTCATGATTCATGATTCATTTCATGATTCATGATTCGATTCATGATTCAATTCATAGTTCAATTCATGATTCATGATTCATGATTCATGATTCGATTCATGATTCAATTCATGATTCAATTCATGATTCATGATTCATGATTTGATTCATGATTCAATTCAAGATTCATGATTCGATTCATGATTCGTTTCATGATTCATTTCATGATTCATGATTCGATTCATGATTCGATTCATGATTCAATTCATGATTCAATTCATGATTCAATTCATGATTCAATTCAAGATTCATGATTTGATTCATGATTCATGATTCGATTCATGATTCATGATTTATGATTCATGATTCAATTCATGACTCATGATTCATGATTCAATTCATGATTCATGATTCATGATTCAATTCATGATTCATGATTCAATTCATGATTCAATTCATGATTCACGATTCATGATTCATGATTCAATTCATAATTCATGATTCGATTCATGATTCTTGATTCATGATTCATGATTCGATTCATGATTCACGATTCATGATTCAAGATTCAATTCATAATTCATGATTCGATTCATGATTCTTGATTCATGATTCATGATTCGATTCATGATTTATGATTCAAGATTCAATTCATAATTCATGATTCATGATTGATGATTCAATTCATGAATTATGATTCAATTCATGATTCATGATTTATGATTCAATTCATGATTCATGATTAATGATTCAATTCATGATTCAATTCATGATTCAATTCATGATTCATGATTAATTTCATGATTCAATTCATGATTCATGATTCGATTCATTAATCATGATTCAATTCATGATTTAATTCATGATTCATGATTCATGATTCAATTCATGATTCATGAATTTGATTCATGATTCATGATTCGATTCATGATTCATGATTCAATTCATGATTCATGATTCAAGATTCATAATTCAATTCATGATTCATTATTCGATTCATGATTCATGATTCAATTCATGATTCATGATTCAAGATTCATAAA
>NW_027446544.1:0-53285 GCF_038048845.1 Mixophyes fleayi | reverse complement strand
ATTCATGATTCATGATTCAATTCATGATTCATGATTCATGATTCATGATTCGATTCATGATTCATGATTTATGATTCAATTAATGATTCATGATTCAATTCATGATTCATAATTCATGATTCATGATTCAATTCATGATTCGGTTCATGATTCATGATTTATGATTCAATTCATGATTCATGATTCGATTCATGATTCATGATTCATGATTCAATTCATGATTCATGATTCATGATTCAATTCATGATTCATGATTCATGATTCAATTCATGATTCATGATTCATGATTCAATTTATGATTCATGATTCAATTCATGATTTATGATTCAATTCATGATTCATGATTCATGATTCAATTCATGATTCATGATTCAATTCATGATTCATGATTCATGATTCATGATTCAGTTCATGATTCATGATTCGATTTATGATTCATGATTCATGATTCAATTCATGATTCATGATTCAATTCATGATTCATGATTCATGATTTATGATTCATGATTCAATTCATGATTCATGATTCATGATTCAATTCATGATTCATGATTCGATTCATGATTCATGATCCATGCTTCAATTCATGATTCATGATTCATGATTCATGATTTATGATTCATGATTCAATTCATGATTCATGATTCATGATTCAATTCATGATTCATGATTCGATTCATGATTCATGATCCATGCTTCAATTCATGATTCATGATCCATGATTCAATTCATGATTCATAATTCATGATCATGATTCGATTCATGATTCATGATTCATGATTCAATTCATGATTCATAATTTATGATTCATGAATCAATTCATGATTCATAATTTATGATTCATGATTCAATTCATGATTCATGATTCATGATTTATGATTCAATTCATGATTCATGATTCAATTCATGATTCATGATTCGATTCATAAATCATGATTTATAATTCAATTCATGATTCATGATTCATGATTATATTCATGATTCATAATTCATGATTCATGATTCAATTCATTATTCGAATCCTGATTCATGATTCATGATTCATGATTCATGATTCATGATTCGATTTATGATTCATGATTCATGATTCAATTCATGATTCATGATTCATTATTCGATTTATGATTCATGATTCATGATTCAATTCATGATTCATGATTCAATTCATGATTCATGATTCAATTCATTATTCGAATCCTGTTATATAATTCATGATTCATGATTCATGATTCATGATTCGATTTATGATTCATGATTCATGATTCAATTCATGATTCATGATTTATGATTCAATTCATGATTCATGATTCGATTCATGATTCATGATTCATGATTCAATTCATGATTCATGATTCATGATTCATGATTCAATTCATGATTCATGATTCATGATTCAATTCATGATTCATGATTCATGATTCAATTCATGATTCATGATTCAATTCATAATTCATGATTCATGATTCGATTCATGATTCATGATTTATGATTCAATTAATGATTCATGATTCAATTCATGATTCATAATTCATGATTCATGATTCAATTCATGATTCATGATTCAATTCATTATTCGAATCCTGTTATATGATTCATGATTCATGATTCATGATTCGATTTATGATTCATGATTCATGATTCAATTCATGATTCATGATTTATGATTCAATTCATGATTCATGATTCGATTCATAATTCATGATTCAATTAATGATTCATGATTCATGATTCATGATTCAATTCATGATTCATGATTCATGATTCAATTCATGATTCATGATTCATGATTCAATTCATGATTCATGATTCAATTCATAATTCATGATTCATGATTCGATTCATGATTCATGATTTATGATTCAATTAATGATTCATGATTCAATTCATGATTCATAATTCATGATTCATGATTCAATTCATGATTCATGATTCAATTCATTATTCGAATCCTGTTATATGATTCATGATTCATGATTCATGATTCGATTTATGATTCATGATTCATGATTCAATTCATGATTCATGATTTATGATTCAATTCATGATTCATGATTCGATTCATAATTCATGATTCAATTAATGATTCATGATTCATGATTCATGATTCAATTCATGATTCATGATTCATGATTCAATTCATGATTCATGATTCATGATTCAATTAATGATTCATGATTCAATTCATGATTCCTAATTCATGATTCATGATTCAATTCATGATTCGGTTCATGATTCATGATTTATGATTCAATTCATGATTCATGATTCGATTCATGATTCATGATTCATGATTCAATTCATGATTCATGATTCATGATTCAATTCATGATTCATGATTCATGATTCAATTCATGATTCATGATTCATGATTCAATTTATGATTCATGATTCAATTCATGATTTATGATTCAATTCATGATTCATGATTCATGATTCAATTCATGATTCATGATTCAATTCATGATTCATGATTCATGATTCAGTTCATGATTCATGATTCGATTTATGATTCATGATTCATGATTCAATTCATGATTCATGATTCAATTCATGATTCATGATTCATGATTTATGATTCATGATTCAATTCATGATTCATGATTCAATTCATGATTCATGATTCGATTCATGATTCATGATCCATGCTTCAATTCATGATTCATGATTTAATTCATGATTCAATTCATGATTCGATTCATGATCCATGATTCAATTCATGATTCATAATTCATGATTCATGATTCGATTCATGATTCATGATTCATGATTCAATTCATGATTCATAATTTATGATTCATGAATCAATTCATGATTCATAATTTATGATTCATGATTCAATTCATGATTCATGATTCATGATTTATGATTCAATTCATGATTCATGATTCAATTCATGATTCATGATTCGATTCATAAATCATGATTTATAATTCAATTCATGATTCATGATTCATGATTATATTCATGATTCATAATTCATGATTCATGATTCAATTCATTATTCGAATCCTGATTCATGATTCATGATTCATGATTCATGATTCATGATTCGATTTATGATTCATGATTCATGATTCAATTCATGATTCATGATTCATTATTCGATTTATGATTCATGATTCATGATTCAATTCATGATTCATGATTCAATTCATGATTCATGATTCAATTCATTATTCGAATCCTGTTATATAATTAATGATTCATGATTCATGATTCATGATTCGATTTATGATTCATGATTCATGATTCAATTCATGATTCATGATTTATGATTCAATTCATGATTCATGATTCGATTCATGATTCATGATTCATGATTCAATTCATGATTCATGATTCATGATTCATGATTCAATTCATGATTCATGATTCATGATTCAATTCATGATTCATGATTCATGATTCAATTCATGATTCATGATTCAATTCATAATTCATGATTCATGATTCGATTCATGATTCATGATTTATGATTCAATTAATGATTTATGATTCAATTCATGATTCATGATTCATGATTTATGATTCATGATTCAATTCATGATTCATGATTCATGATTCGATTCATGATTAATGATTCAATTCATGATTCATGATTCATGATTCAATTCATGATTCATGATTCATGATTCATGATTCATGATTCATGATTCAATTCATAATTCATGATTCATGATTCATGATTCAATTCATGATTCATGATTTGATTCATGATTCTTGATTCATGTTTCATTTCATGATTCATGATTCATGATTCAATTCATGATTCATGATTCAATTCATGATTCAATTCATGATTCATGATTCGTTTCATGATTCTTGATTCATGATTCAATTCATGATTCAATTCATGATTCATGATTCGTTTCATGATTCTTGATTCATGATTCATGATTTGATTCATTATTCATGATTCATGATTCAAATAATGATTCATGATTCATGATACATGATTCATGATTCAATTCATGATTCATGATTCATGATTCATGATTCATGATTCATGTCATAATTCATGATTCATGATTTATGATTCATGATTCATAATTCATGATTCATGATTCATGATTCATGATTCAATTCATGATTCATGATTCATGATTCAGTTCATGATTCATGATTCATGATTCAGTTCATGATTCATGATTCATGATGGGATTCATGATTCTTGATCCATGATTCAATTCATGATTCATGATTCATGATTTAATTCATGATTCACTTCATGATTCGATTCATGATCCATGATTCAATTTATGATTCATGATTCATGATTCAATTCATTATTCATGATTCAATTCATGATTCATAATTCCTGATTCATGATTCAATTCATGATTCATGATTCAAGATTCATGATTCATGATTCAATTCTTGATTCATGATTCAATTCATGATTCGAATCCTGATTCAATTCATGATTCATGATTCGATTTATGATTCATGATTCATGATTCAATTCATGATTCATGATTCATGATTCATGATTCGAATAATGATTCATGATTCATGATTCAATTCATGATTCCTGATTCATGATTCAATTCATGATTCATGATTCATGATTTAATTTTTGATTCATGATTCGATTCATGATTCTTGATTCATGATTCATGATTCAATTCCTGATTCATGATTCAATTCATGATTCATGATCCGATTCATGATTCAATTCATGATTCAATTCATGATTCATGATTCATGATTCAATTCATGATTCATGATTCGATTCATGAATCATGATTTATGGTTCAATTCATGATTCATGATTCATGGTTCAATTCATGATTCATGATTCATGATTCAATTCATGATTCAATTTATGATTCATGATTCATGATTCATGATTTAATTCATGATTCAATTCATGATTCATGATTCAATCATGATTCAATTCATGATTCATAATTCATGATTCATGATTCATGATTCATGATTCAATTCATGATTCACGATTCATGATTCAATTCATGATTCATGATTCAATTCATGATTCATGATTCATGATTCATGATTCGATTTATGATTCATGATTCATGATTCATGATTCAATTCATGATTCATGATTCATGATTCTATTCATGATTCATGATTCATGATTCATGATTCAATTCATGATTCATGATTCATGATTCGATTCATGATTCATGATCCATGATTCAATTCATGATTCATGATTCATGATTTAATTCATGATTCACTTCATGATTCGATTCATGATTCATGATTCAATTCATGATTCATGATTTATGATTCATGATTCGATTTATGATTCATGATTCATGATTCAATTCATGATTCATGATTCAATCCATGATTCAATTCATGATTCATGATTCAATTCATGATTCATGATTCATGATTCATGATGCAATTCATGATTCATGATTTATGATTAAATTCATGATTCGAATACTAATTCAATTTATGATTTATGATTTGATTTATGATTCATGATTCATGATTCATGTCATGATTCATGATTCATGATTCATGATTCAATTCATGATTCATGATTCATGATTCAATTCATGATTCATGATTCATGATTCATGATTCAATTCATGATTCATGATTCATGATTCAATTCATGATTCATGATTCGATTCATGATTTTTGATTCATGATTCATGATTCGATTCATTATTCATGATTCATGATTCAATTCATGATTCATGATTCATGATTCAATTCATGATTCATGATTCATGATTCATGATTCATGATTCAATTCATAATTCACTATTCATGATTCATGATTCAATTCATGATTCATGATTTGATTCATGATTCTTGATTCATGATTCATGATTTGATTCATGATTCATGATTCAATTCATTATTCATGATTCATGATTCAATCCATGATTCAATTCATGATACATGATTCAATTTATTATTCATGATTTAATTCATTATTCAATTCATGATTCATGATTCAATTCAGGATTCAATTCATGATTCATGATTCATGATTCAATTCATGATTCATGATTTGATTCATGATTCATGATTCATGATTCAATTCATGATTCATGATTCATGATTCAATTCCTGATTCATGATTCAATTCATGATTCATATTTTATGATTCATGATTCAATTCATGATTCATGATTCAATTCATGATTCATGATTCGATTCATGATTCATGATTCATGATTCATGATTCAATTCATGATTCATGATTCATGATTCATGATTCATGATTCATGATTCATGATTCATGATTCAATTCATGTTTCATAATTTATGATTCATGATTCAATTCATGATTCATGATTTAAGATTCATGATTCATGATTCAATTCATGATTCATGATTTAAGATTCATGATTCATGATTCAATTCATGATTCATGATTCAATTCATTATTCGAATCCTGATTCATGATTCATGATTCATGATTCATGATTCATGATTCGATTTATGATTCATGATTCATGATTCAATTCATGATTCATGATTCGATTTATGATTCATGATTCATGATTCAATTCATGATTCATGATTCAATTCATGATTCATGATTCAATTCATTATTCGAATCCTGTTATATGATTCATGATTCATGATTCATGATTCGATTTATGATTCATGATTCATGATTCAATTCATGATTCATGATTTATGATTCAATTCATGATTCATGATTCGATTCATAATTCATGATTCAATTAATGATTCATGATTCATGATTCATGATTCAATTCATGATTCATGATTCATGATTCAATTCATGATTCATGATTCATGATTCAATTCATGATTCATGATTCAATTCATAATTCATGATTCATGATTCGATTCATGATTCATGATTTATGATTCAATTAATGATTCATGATTCAATTCATGATTCATAATTCATGATTCATGATTCAATTCATGATTCGGTTCATGATTCATGATTTATGATTCAATTCATGATTCATGATTCGATTCATGATTCATGATTCATGATTCAATTCATGATTCATGATTCATGATTCAATTCATGATTCATGATTCATGATTCAATTCATGATTCATGATTCATGATTCAATTTATGATTCATGATTCAATTCATGATTTATGATTCAATTCATGATTCATGATTCATGATTCAATTCATGATTCATGATTCAATTCATGATTCATGATTCATGATTCATGATTCAGTTCATGATTCATGATTCGATTTATGATTCATGATTCATGATTCAATTCATGATTCATGATTCAATTCATGATTCATGATTCATGATTTATGATTCATGATTCAATTCATGATTCATGATTCATGATTCAATTCATGATTCATGATTCGATTCATGATTCATGATCCATGCTTCAATTCATGATTCATGATTCATGATTCATGATTTATGATTCATGATTCAATTCATGATTCATGATTCATGATTCAATTCATGATTCATGATTCGATTCATGATTCATGATCCATGCTTCAATTCATGATTCATGATCCATGATTCAATTCATGATTCATAATTCATGATCATGATTCGATTCATGATTCATGATTCATGATTCAATTCATGATTCATAATTTATGATTCATGAATCAATTCATGATTCATAATTTATGATTCATGATTCAATTCATGATTCATGATTCATGATTTATGATTCAATTCATGATTCATGATTCAATTCATGATTCATGATTCGATTCATAAATCATGATTTATAATTCAATTCATGATTCATGATTCATGATTATATTCATGATTCATAATTCATGATTCATGATTCAATTCATTATTCGAATCCTGATTCATGATTCATGATTCATGATTCATGATTCGATTTATGATTCATGATTCATGATTCAATTCATGATTCATGATTCATTATTCGATTTATGATTCATGATTCATGATTCAATTCATGATTCATGATTCAATTCATGATTCATGATTCAATTCATTATTCGAATCCTGTTATATAATTCATGATTCATGATTCATGATTCATGATTCGATTTATGATTCATGATTCATGATTCAATTCATGATTCATGATTTATGATTCAATTCATGATTCATGATTCGATTCATGATTCATGATTCATGATTCAATTCATGATTCATGATTCATGATTCATGATTCAATTCATGATTCATGATTCATGATTCAATTCATGATTCATGATTCATGATTCAATTCATGATTCATGATTCAATTCATAATTCATGATTCATGATTCGATTCATGATTCATGATTTATGATTCAATTAATGATTCATGATTCAATTCATGATTCATAATTCATGATTCATGATTCAATTCATGATTCATGATTCAATTCATTATTCGAATCCTGTTATATGATTCATGATTCATGATTCATGATTCGATTTATGATTCATGATTCATGATTCAATTCATGATTCATGATTTATGATTCAATTCATGATTCATGATTCGATTCATAATTCATGATTCAATTAATGATTCATGATTCATGATTCATGATTCAATTCATGATTCATGATTCATGATTCAATTCATGATTCATGATTCATGATTCAATTCATGATTCATGATTCAATTCATAATTCATGATTCATGATTCGATTCATGATTCATGATTTATGATTCAATTAATGATTCATGATTCAATTCATGATTCATAATTCATGATTCATGATTCAATTCATGATTCATGATTCAATTCATTATTCGAATCCTGTTATATGATTCATGATTCATGATTCATGATTCGATTTATGATTCATGATTCATGATTCAATTCATGATTCATGATTTATGATTCAATTCATGATTCATGATTCGATTCATAATTCATGATTCAATTAATGATTCATGATTCATGATTCATGATTCAATTCATGATTCATGATTCATGATTCAATTCATGATTCATGATTCATGATTCAATTAATGATTCATGATTCAATTCATGATTCATAATTCATGATTCATGATTCAATTCATGATTCGGTTCATGATTCATGATTTATGATTCAATTCATGATTCATGATTCGATTCATGATTCATGATTCATGATTCAATTCATGATTCATGATTCATGATTCAATTCATGATTCATGATTCATGATTCAATTCATGATTCATGATTCATGATTCAATTTATGATTCATGATTCAATTCATGATTTATGATTCAATTCATGATTCATGATTCATGATTCAATTCATGATTCATGATTCAATTCATGATTCATGATTCATGATTCAGTTCATGATTCATGATTCGATTTATGATTCATGATTCATGATTCAATTCATGATTCATGATTCAATTCATGATTCATGATTCATGATTTATGATTCATGATTCAATTCATGATTCATGATTCAATTCATGATTCATGATTCGATTCATGATTCATGATCCATGCTTCAATTCATGATTCATGATTTAATTCATGATTCAATTCATGATTCGATTCATGATCCATGATTCAATTCATGATTCATAATTCATGATTCATGATTCGATTCATGATTCATGATTCATGATTCAATTCATGATTCATAATTTATGATTCATGAATCAATTCATGATTCATAATTTATGATTCATGATTCAATTCATGATTCATGATTCATGATTCATGATTCATGATTTATGATTCAATTCATGATTCATGATTCAATTCATGATTCATGATTCGATTCATAAATCATGATTTATAATTCAATTCATGATTCATGATTCATGATTATATTCATGATTCATAATTCATGATTCATGATTCAATTCATTATTCGAATCCTGATTCATGATTCATGATTCATGATTCATGATTCATGATTCGATTTATGATTCATGATTCATGATTCAATTCATGATTCATGATTCATTATTCGATTTATGATTCATGATTCATGATTCAATTCATGATTCATGATTCAATTCATGATTCATGATTCAATTCATTATTCGAATCCTGTTATATAATTAATGATTCATGATTCATGATTCATGATTCGATTTATGATTCATGATTCATGATTCAATTCATGATTCATGATTTATGATTCAATTCATGATTCATGATTCGATTCATGATTCATGATTCATGATTCAATTCATAATTCATGATTCATGATTCATGATTCAATTCATGATTCATGATTCATGATTCAATTCATGATTCATGATTCATGATTCAATTCATGATTCATGATTCAATTCATAATTCATGATTCATGATTCGATTCATGATTCATGATTTATGATTCAATTAATGATTCATGATTCAATTCATGATTCATGATTCATGATTTATGATTCATGATTCAATTCATGATTCATGATTCATGATTCAATTCATGATTCATGATTCGATTCATGATTCATGATCCATGATTTAATTCATGATTCAATTCATGATTCGATTCATGATCCATGATTCAATTCATGATTCATTATTCATATTTCATGATTCGATTCATGATTCATGATTCATGATTCAACTCATGATTCATAATTTATGATTCATGAATCAATTCATGATTCATAATTTATGATTCAATTCATGATTCATGATTCAATTCATGATTCATGATTCATGATTCGATTCATAAATCATGATTTATAATTCAATTCATGATTCATGATTCATGATTATATTCATGATTCATAATTCATGATTCATGATTCAATTCATGATTCATGATTCATGATAAATGATTCAATTCATGATTCATGATTCATGATTCGATTCATGATTCATGATTTATGATTCAATTCATGATTCGAATCCTAATTCAATTTATGATTCATGATTTGATTTATGATTCATGATTCATGATTCATGTCATGATTCATGATTCATGATTCATGATTCATGATTCATGTCATGATTCATGATTCATGATTCATGATTCAATTCATGATTCATGATTCATGATTCAATTCATGATTCATGATTCATGATTCAATTCATGATTCATGATTCATGATTCAATTCATGATTCATGATTCATGATTCAATTCATGATTCATGATTCATGATTCAATTCATGATTCATGATTTGATTCATGATTTTTGATTCATGATTCATGATTCGATTCATGATTCATGATTCATGATTCACTTCATGATTCATGATTCATGATTTATGATTCAGTTCATGATTCATGATTCGATTCATGATTCATGATTCATGATTCACTTCATGATTAATGATTCATGATTCATGATTCAATTCATGATTCATGATTCAATTCATGATTCTTGATTCATGATTCATAATTCGATTCATGATTCATGATTCATGATTCAATTCATAATTCATGATTCATGATTCAATTCATGATTCAAGATTCATGATTTGATTCATGATTCATGATTCGATTCATGATTCATGATTCAATTCATGATTCGATTCATGATTCATGATTCGATTCATGATTCAAGATATGATTCATGATTCATGATTCAATTCATGATTCATAATTCATGATTCATGAATCAATTCATGATTCATAATTCATGATTCATGATTCAATTCATGATTCATGATTCATAATTCAATTCATGATTCATGATTCAATTCATAATTCATGATTCATGATTCGATTCATGATTCATGATTTATGATTCAATTAATGATTCATGATTCAATTCATGATTCATAATTCATGATTCAATTCATGATTCAATTCATGATTCGGTTCATGATTCATGATTTATGATTCAATTCATGATTCATGATTCGATTCATGATTCATGATTCATGATTCAATTCATGATTCATGATTCATGATTCATGATTCAATTCATGATTCATGATTCATGATTCATGATTCAATTCATGATTCATGATTCATGATTCAATTTATGATTCATGATTCAATTCATGATTTATGATTCAATTCATGATTCATGATTCATGATTCAATTCATGATTCATGATTCAATTCATGATTCATGATTCATGATTCAATTCATGATTCATGATTCGATTTATGATTCATGATTCATGATTCATGATTCAATTCATGATTCATGATTTAATTCATGATTCATGATTCATGATTTATGATTCATGATTCAATTCATGATTCATGTTTCATGATTCAATTCATGATTCATGATTCATGATTCGATTCATGATTCATGATCCATGCTTCAATTCATGATTCATGATTCATGATTTAATTCATGATTAAATTCATGATTCGATTCATGATCCATGATTCAATTCATGATTCTTAATTCATGATTCATGATTCGATTCATGATTCATGATTCATGATTCAATTCATGATTCATAATTTATGATTCATGAATCAATTCATGATTCATAATTTATGATTCATGATTCAATTCATGATTCATGATTCATGATTCATGATTTATGATTCAATTCATGACTCATGATTCAATTCATGATTCATGATTCATGATTCGATTCATAAATCATGATTTATAATTCAATTCATGATTCATGATTCATGATTATATTCATGATTCATAATTCATGATTCATGATTCAATTCATGATTCATGATTCATGATAAATGATTCAATTCATGATTCATGATTCATGATTCGATTCATGATTCATGATTTATGATTCAATTCATGATTCGAATCCTAATTCAATTTATGATTCATGATTTGATTTATGATTCATGATTCATGATTCATGATTCATGATTCATGATTCATGTCATGATTCATGATTCATGATTCAATTCATGATTCATGATTCAATTCATGATTCATGATTCATGATTCAATTCATGATTCATGATTCATGATTCAATTCATGATTCATGATTCGATTCATGATTTTTGATTCATGATTTATGATTCGATTCATGATTCATGATTCATGATTCAATTCGTGATTCATGATTCATGATTCATGATTCAATTTATGATTCATGATTCATGATTCATGATTTAAATCATAATTTATGATTCATGATTCATGATTCAATTCATGATTCATGATTCGATTCATGATTCTTGATTCATGATTCATGATTTGATTCATGATTCATGATTCATGATTCAATTCTCAATTCATGATTCATGTTTCATTTCATGATTCATGATTCATGATTCAATTCATGATTCATGATTCATAATTCAATCCATGATTCAATTCATGATTCATGATTCAATTTATTATTCATGATTCATGATTTAATTCATTATTCAATTCATGATTCATGATTCAATTCAGAATTCAATTCATGATTCATGATTCATGATTCAATTCATGATTCATGATTCATGATTCAATTCATGATTCATGATTCGATTCATGATTCATGATTCATGATTCAATTCATGATTCATGATTCAATTCATGATTCGAATCCTGATTCATGATTCATGATTCATGATTCATGATTCGATTTATGATTCATGATTCATGATTCATGATTCAATTCATGATTCATGATTCAATTCATGATTCATGATTCGATTCATGATTCATGATTCATGATTCAATTCATGATTCATGATTCATAATTCATGATTCAATTCATGATTCATGATTCATGATTCAATTCATGATTCATGATTCGATTCATGATTTTTGATTCATGATTCATGATTCGATTCATGATTCATGATTCATGATTTAATTCATGATTCATGATTCATGATTCAATTCATGATTCATGATTCATGATTCAATTCATAATTCATGATTCATGATTCATGATTCGATTCATGATTCTTGATTCATGACTCAATCCATGATTCAATTCATGATTCATGATTCAATTTATTATTCATGATTTAATTCATTATTCAATTCATGATTCATGATTCAATTCAGGATTCAATTCATAATTCATGATTCATGATTCATGATTCAATTCATGATTCATGATTCATGATTCATGATTCAATTCCTGATTCATGATTCAATTCATGATTCATAATTTATGATTCATGATTCAATTCATGATTCATGATTCAATTCATGATTCATGATTCATGATTCATGATTCAATTCATGATTCATGATTCATGATTCACGATTCAATTCCTGATTCATGATTCAATTCATGTTTCATAATTTATGATTCATGATTCAATTCATGATTCATGGTTTAAGATTCATGATTCATGATTCAATTCATGATTCATGATTCAATTCATTATTCGAATCCTGATTCATGATTCATGATTCATGATTCATGATTCATTATTCATGATTCGATTTATGATTCATGATTCATGATTCATGATTCAATTCATGATTCATGATTCAATTCATGATTCATGATTCAATTCATTATTCGAATCCTGATTCATGATTCATGATTCATGATTCATGATTCATTATTCATGATTCGATTTATGATTCATGATTCATGATTCAATTCATGATTCATGATTCATGATTCAATTCATGATTCATGATTCGATTCATGATTTTTGATTCATGATTTATGATTCGATTCATGATTCATGATTCATGATTCAATTCGTGATTCATGATTCATGATTCATGATTCAATTTATGATTCATGATTCATGATTCATGATTTAAATCATAATTTATGATTCATGATTCATGATTCAATTCATGATTCATGATTCGATTCATGATTCTTGATTCATGATTCATGATTTGATTCATGATTCATGATTCAATTCTCAATTCATGATTCATGTTTCATTTCATGATTCATGATTCATGATTCAATTCATGATTCATGATTCATAATTCAATCCATGATTCAATTCATGATTCATGATTCAATTTATTATTCATGATTCATGATTTAATTCATTATTCAATTCATGATTCATGATTCAATTCAGAATTCAATTCATGATTCATGATTCATGATTCAATTCATGATTCATGATTCATGATTCAATTCATGATTCATGATTCGATTCATGATTCATGATTCATGATTCAATTCATGATTCATGATTCAATTCATGATTCGAATCCTGATTCATGATTCATGATTCATGATTCATGATTCGATTTATGATTCATGATTCATGATTCATGATTCAATTCATGATTCATGATTCAATTCATGATTCATGATTCGATTCATGATTCATGATTCATGATTCAATTCATGATTCATGATTCATAATTCATGATTCAATTCATGATTCATGATTCATGATTCAATTCATGATTCATGATTCGATTCATGATTTTTGATTCATGATTCATGATTCGATTCATGATTCATGATTCATGATTTAATTCATGATTCATGATTCATGATTCAATTCATGATTCAATTCATGATTCATGATTCATGATTCAATTCATAATTCATGATTCATGATTCATGATTCGATTCATGATTCTTGATTCATGATTCAATCCATGATTCAATTCATGATTCATGATTCAATTTATTATTCATGATTTAATTCATTATTCAATTCATGATTCATGATTCAATTCAGGATTCAATTCATAATTCATGATTCATGATTCATGATTCAATTCATGATTCATGATTCATGATTCATGATTCAATTCCTGATTCATGATTCAATTCATGATTCATAATTTATGATTCATGATTCAATTCATGATTCATGATTCAATTCATGATTCATGATTCATGATTCATGATTCAATTCATGATTCATGATTCATGATTCACGATTCAATTCCTGATTCATGATTCAATTCATGTTTCATAATTTATGATTCATGATTCAATTCATGATTCATGGTTTAAGATTCATGATTCATGATTCAATTCATGATTCATGATTCAATTCATTATTCGAATCCTGATTCATGATTCATGATTCATGATTCATGATTCATTATTCATGATTCGATTTATGATTCATGATTCATGATTCATGATTCAATTCATGATTCATGATTCAATTCATGATTCATGATTCAATTCATTATTCGAATCCTGATTCATGATTCATGATTCATGATTCATGATTCATTATTCATGATTCGATTTATGATTCATGATTCATGATTCAATTCATGATTCATGATTCAATTCATGATTCATGATTCCATTCATGATTTTTGATTCATGATTCATGATTCGATTCATGATTCATGATTCATGATTCACTTCATGATTCATGATTCATGATTCATGATTCATGATTCAATTCATGATTCTTGATTCATGATTCATAATTTGATTCATAATTCATGATTCATGAATCAATTCATGATTCATAATTCATGATTCATGATTCATGATTCGATTCATGATTCATGATTTATGATTTAATTAATGATTCATGATTCAATTCATGATTCATGATTCATGATTCATGATTCAATTCATGATTCATGATTCAATTCATGATTCATGATTCATGATTCATGATTCGATTCATTATTCATGATTCATGATTAATGATTCAATTCATGATTCATGATTCATGATTTATGATTCATGATTCAATTCATGATTCATGATTCATGATTCAATTCATGATTCATGATTCAATTCATGATTCATGATTCATGATTCATGATTCGATTCATTATTCATGATTCATGATTAATGATTCAATTCATGATTCATGATTCATGATTTATGATTCATGATTCAATTCATGATTCATGATTCATGATTCAATTCATGATTCATGATTCATGATTCGATTCATGATTTATGATCCATGCTTCAATTCATGATTCATGATTCATAATTTAATTCATGATTCAATTCATGATTCGATTCATGATCCATGATTCAATTCATGATTCATAATTCATGATTCATGATTCGATTCATGATTCATGATTCGATTCATGATTCATGATTCATGATTCAATTCATGAATTATAATTTATGATTCATGAATCAATTCATGATTCATAATTTATGATTCATGATTCAATTCATGATTCATGATTCAATTCATGATTCATGATTCATGATTCGATTCATAAATCATGATTTATGATTCAATTCATGATTTATGATTCAATTCATGATTCATAATTCATGATAAATGATTCAATTCATGATTCATGATTCATGATTCGATTCATGATTCATGATTTATGATTCAATTCATGATTCGAATCCTAATTCAATTAATGATTCATGATTTGATTTATGATTCATGATTCATGATTCATGATTCAATTCATGATTCATGATTCATGATTCAATTCATGATTCATGATTCATGATTCAATTCATGATTCATGATTCGATTCATGATTTTTGATTCATGATTTATGATTCGATTCATGATTCATGATTCATGATTCAATTCATGATTAATGATTCATGATTCATGATTCAATTCATGATTCATGATTCATGATTCATGATTCATGATTCAAATCATAATTTATGATTCATGATTCAATTCATGATTCATGATTCAAGTTTCATTTCATGATTCATGATTCATTATTCAATTCATGATTCATGATTCATGATTCAATTCATGATTCATGATTCATAATTCAATCCATGATTCAATTCATGATTCATGATTCAATTTATTATTCATGATTTAATTCATTATTCAATTCATGATTCATGATTCAATTCAGAATTCAATTCATGATTCATGATTCATGATTCAATTCATGATTCATGATTCATGATTCAATTCATGATTCATGATTCGATTCATGATTCATGATTCATGATTCAATTCATGATTCATGATTCATGATTCATGATTCATGATTCATGATTCAATTCCTGATTCATGATTCAATTTATGATTCATAATTTATGATTCATGATTCAATTCATGATTCATGATTCAAGATTCATGATTCATGATTCAATTCATGATTCATGATTCAATTCATGATTCAAATCCTGATTCATGATTCATGATTCATGATTCGATTTATGATTCATGATTCATGATTCATGATTAAATTCATGATTCATGATTCAATTCATGATTCATGATACGATTCATGATTTTTGATTCATGATTCATGATTCGATTCATGATTCATGATTCATGATTCACTTCATGATTCATGATTCATGAATCATGATTCATGATTCATGATTCAATTCATGATTCATGATTCATGATTCATGATTCATGATTCAATTCATAATTCATGATTCATGATTCATGATTCAATTCATGATTCATGATTCAATTCATGATTCATGATTCATGATTCATGATTTATGATTCATGATTTAATTCATGATTCATGATTCATGATTCATGATTTATGATTCAATTCATGATTCATGTTTCATGATTCGATTCATGATTCATGATTTATGATTCAATTCATGATTCATGATTCATGATTCATGATTCAATTTATGATTCATGATTCATGATTCAATTCATGATTCAATTCATGATTCATGATTCAATTCATGATTCAATTCATGATTCATGATTCTTGATTCAATTCATGATTCATGATTCAATTCATGATTCAATTCATGATTCATGATTCAATTCATGATTCATAATTCAATTCATGATTCATGATTTGATTCATAATTCAATTCATGATTCATGATTCAATTCATGATTCATGATTCATGATTCAATTCCTGATTCATGATTCATGATTCAATTCATGATTCATGATTCATGATTCAATTCTTGATTCATGGTTCGATTCATGAATTTTGATTCATGATTCATGATTCGATTTATGATTCATGATTCATGATTCAATTCATGATTCAATTCATGATTCATGATTCATGATTCAATTCATGATTTAATTCATGATTCATGATTCATGATTCAATTTATTATTCATGATTCATGATTTAATTCATGATTCAATTCATGATTTATGATTCATTTCAGGATTCAATTCATGATTCATGATTCATGATTCAATTCATGATTCATGATTCGATTCATGATTCATGATTCATGATTCATGATTCATGATTCATGATTCAATTCCTGATTCATGATTCAATTCATGATTCATGATTCATGATTCATGATTCATGATTCAATTCCTGATTCATGATTCAATTTATGATTCATAATTTATGATTCATGATTCAATTCATGATTCATGATTCAAGAATCATGATTCATGATTCAATTCATGATTCATGATTCAATTCATGAATCATGATTCATGATTCATGATTCGATTTATGATTCATGATTCATGATTCATGATTCAATTCATAATTAATGATTCATGATTCATGATTCATGATTCATGATTCAATTCATGATTTATGATTCATGATTCAATTCATGATTCATGATTCATGATTCATGATTCATGATTCAATTCATGATTCATGATTCATGATTCAATTCATGATTCATGATTCGATTCATGATTCATGATTCATGATTCATGATTCAATTCATTATTCATGATTCATGATTCAATTCATGATTCATGATTCATGATTCATGATTCAATTCATGATTCATGATTCATGATTCAATTCATTATTCATGATTCATGATTCAATTCATGATTCATGATTCATGATTCATGATTCGATTCATGATTCATGATCCATGATTCAATTCATGATTCATGATTTATGATTTAATTCATGATTCAATTCATGATTCGATTCATGATCCATGATTCAATTAATGATTCATGATTCATGATTCAATTCATTATTCATGATTCAATTCATGATTCATAATTCATGATTCATGATTCAATTCATGATTCATGATTCATGATTCATGATTCAGTTCATGATTCATGATTCGATTCATGATTCATGATTCATGATTCACTTCATGATTCATGATTCATGATTCATGATTCAATTCATGATTCATGATTCAATTCATGATTCTTGATTCATGATTCATAATTCGATTCATGATTCATGATTCATGATTCAATTCATAATTCATGATTCATGATTCAATTCATGATTCAAGATTCATGATTTGATTCATGATTCATGATTCGATTCATGATTCATGATTCAATTCATGATTCGATTCATGATTCATGATTCGATTCATGATTCAAGATATGATTCATGATTCATGATTCAATTCATGATTCATAATTCATGATTCATGAATCAATTCATGATTCATAATTCATGATTCATGATTCAATTCATGATTCATGATTCATAATTCAATTCATGATTCATGATTCAATTCATAATTCATGATTCATGATTCGATTCATGATTCATGATTTATGATTCAATTAATGATTCATGATTCAATTCATGATTCATAATTCATGATTCATGATTCAATTCATGATTCGGTTCATGATTCATGATTTATGATTCAATTCATGATTCATGATTCGATTCATGATTCATGATTCATGATTCAATTCATGATTCATGATTCATGATTCATGATTCAATTCATGATTCATGATTCATGATTCATGATTCAATTCATGATTCATGATTCATGATTCAATTTATGATTCATGATTCAATTCATGATTTATGATTCAATTCATGATTCATGATTCATGATTCAATTCATGATTCATGATTCAATTCATGATTCATGATTCATGATTCAATTCATGATTCATGATTCGATTTATGATTCATGATTCATGATTCATGATTCAATTCATGATTCATGATTTAATTCATGATTCATGATTCATGATTTATGATTCATGATTCAATTCATGATTCATGTTTCATGATTCAATTCATGATTCATGATTCATGATTCGATTCATGATTCATGATCCATGCTTCAATTCATGATTCATGATTCATGATTTAATTCATGATTCAATTCATGATTCGATTCATGATCCATGATTCAATTCATGATTCTTAATTCATGATTCATGATTCGATTCATGATTCATGATTCATGATTCAATTCATGATTCATAATTTATGATTCATGAATCAATTCATGATTCATAATTTATGATTCATGATTCAATTCATGATTCATGATTCATGATTCATGATTTATGATTCAATTCATGACTCATGATTCAATTCATGATTCATGATTCATGATTCGATTCATAAATCATGATTTATAATTCAATTCATGATTCATGATTCATGATTATATTCATGATTCATAATTCATGATTCATGATTCAATTCATGATTCATGATTCATGATAAATGATTCAATTCATGATTCATGATTCATGATTCGATTCATGATTCATGATTTATGATTCAATTCATGATTCGAGTCCTAATTCAATTTATGATTCATGATTTGATTTATGATTCATGATTCATGATTCATGTCATGATTCATGATTCATGATTCATGATTCATGATTCATGTCATGATTCATGATTCATGATTCAATTCATGATTCATGATTCGATTCATGATTCATGATTCATGATTCAATTCATGATTCATGATTCAATTCATGATTCGAATCCTGATTCATGATTCATGATTCATGATTCATGATTCGATTTATGATTCATGATTCATGATTCATGATTCAATTCATGATTCATGATTCAATTCATGATTCATGATTCGATTCATGATTCATGATTCATGATTCAATTCATGATTCATGATTCATAATTCATGATTCAATTCATGATTCATGATTCATGATTCAATTCATGATTCATGATTCGATTCATGATTTTTGATTCATGATTCATGATTCGATTCATGATTCATGATTCATGATTTAATTCATGATTCATGATTCATGATTCAATTCATGATTCATGATTCATGATTCATGATTCAATTCATAATTCATGATTCATGATTCATGATTCGATTCATGATTCTGGATTCATGATTCAATCCATGATTCAATTCATGATTCATGATTCAATTTATTATTCATGATTTAATTCATTATTCAATTCATGATTCATGATTCAATTCAGGATTCAATTCATAATTCATGATTCATGATTCATGATTCAATTCATGATTCATGATTCATGATTCATGATTCAATTCCTGATTCATGATTCAATTCATGATTCATAATTTATGATTCATGATTCAATTCATGATTCATGATTCAATTCATGATTCATGATTCATGATTCATGATTCAATTCATGATTCATGATTCATGATTCACGATTCAATTCCTGATTCATGATTCAATTCATGTTTCATAATTTATGATTCATGATTCAATTCATGATTCATGGTTTAAGATTCATGATTCATGATTCAATTCATGATTCATGATTCAATTCATTATTCGAATCCTGATTCATGATTCATGATTCATGATTCATGATTCATTATTCATGATTCGATTTATGATTCATGATTCATGATTCATGATTCAATTCATGATTCATGATTCAATTCATGATTCATGATTCAATTCATTATTCGAATCCTGATTCATGATTCATGATTAATGATTCATGATTCGATTTATGATTCATGATTCATGATTCAATTCATGATTCATGATTCCATTCATGATTTTTGATTCATGATTCATGATTCGATTCATGATTCATGATTCACTTCATGATTCATGATTCATGATTCATGATTCATGATTCAATTCATGATTCTTGATTCATGATTCATAATTTGATTCATAATTCATGATTCATGAATCAATTCATGATTCATAATTCATGATTCATGATTCATGATTCGATTCATGATTCATGATTCGATTCATGATTCATGATTTATGATTTAATTAATGATTCATGATTCAATTCATGATTCATAATTCATGATTCATGATTCAATTCATGATTCATGATTCATGATTCATGATTCAATTCATGATTCATAATTCATGATTCATGATTCAATTCATGATTCATGATTCATGATTCATGATTCAATTCATGATTCATGATTCATGATTCGGTTCATGATTCATGATTTATGATTCAATTCATGATTCATGATTCGATTCATGATTCATGATTCATGATTCAATTCATGATTCATGATTCATGATTCATGATTCAATTCATGATTCATGATTCAATTCATGATTCATGATTCATGATTCATGATTCGATTCATTATTCATGATTCATGATTAATGATTCAATTCATGATTCATGATTCATGATTTATGATTCATGATTCAATTCATGATTCATGATTCATGATTCAATTCATGATTCATGATTCAATTCATGATTCATGATTCATGATTCATGATTCGATTCATTATTCATGATTCATGATTAATGATTCAATTCATGATTCATGATTCATGATTTATGATTCATGATTCAATTCATGATTCATGATTCATGATTCAATTCATGATTCATGATTCATGATTCGATTCATGATTCATGATCCATGCTTCAATTCATGATTCATGATTCATAATTTAATTCATGATTCAATTCATGATTCGATTCATGATCCATGATTCAATTCATGATTCATAATTCATGATTCATGATTCGATTCATGATTCATGATTCGATTCATGATTCATGATTCATGATTCAATTCATGAATTATAATTTATGATTCATGAATCAATTCATGATTCATAATTTATGATTCATGATTCAATTCATGATTCATGATTCAATTCATGATTCATGATTCATGATTCGATTCATAAATCATGATTTATGATTCAATTCATGATTTATGATTCAATTCATGATTCATAATTCATGATTTATGATTCAATTCATGATTCGAATCCTAATTCAATTTATGATTCATGATTTGATTTATGATTCATGATTCATGATTCATGATTCAATTCATGATTCATGATTCATGATTCAATTCATGATTCATGATTCATGATTCAATTCATGATTCATGATTCGATTCATGATTTTTGATTCATGATTTATGATTCGATTCATGATTCATGATTCATGATTCATGATTCATGATTCAATTCATGATTAATGATTCATGATTCATGATTCAATTCATGATTCATGATTCATGATTCATGATTCATGATTCAAATCATAATTTATGATTCATGATTCATGATTCAATTCATGATTCATGATTCAAGTTTCATTTCATGATTCATGATTCATTATTCAATTCATGATTCATGATTCATGATTCAATTCATGATTCATGATTCATAATTCAATCCATGATTCAATTCATGATTCATGATTCAATTTATTATTCATGATTTAATTCATTATTCAATTCATGATTCATGATTCAATTCAGAATTCAATTCATGATTCATGATTCATGATTCAATTTATGATTCATGATTCATGATTCAATTCATGATTCATGATTCGATTCATGATTCATGATTCATGATTCAATTCATGATTAATGATTCATGATTCATGATTCATGATTCAATTCCTGATTCATGATTCAATTTATGATTCATAATTTATGATTCATGATTCAATTCATGATTCATGATTCAAGATTCATGATTCATGATTCAATTCATGATTCAAATCCTGATTCATGATTCATGATTCGATTTATGATTCATGATTCATGATTCATGATTAAATTCATGATTCATGATTCAATTCATGATTCATGATACGATTCATGATTTTTGATTCATGATTCATGATTCGATTCATGATTCATGATTCATGATTCACTTCATGATTCATGATTCATGAATCATGATTCATGATTCATGATTCAATTCATGATTCATGATTCATGATTCATGATTCATGATTCAATTCATAATTCATGATTCATGATTCGATTCATGATTCATGATTTATGATTCAATTCATGATTCATGATTTATGATTCATGATTCAATTTATGATTCATGATTCATGATTCAATTCATGATTCAATTCATGATTCATGATTCAATTCATGATTCAATTCATGATTCATGATTCTTGATTCAATTCATGATTCATGATTCAATTCATGATTCAATTCATGATTCATGATTCAATTCATGATTCATAATTCAATTCATGATTCATGATTTGATTCATAATTCAATTCATGATTCATGATTCAATTCATGATTCATGATTCATGATTCAATTCCTGATTCATGATTCATGATTCAATTCATGATTCATGATTCATGATTCAATTCTTGATTCATGGTTCGATTCATGATTTTTGATTCATGATTCATGATTCAATTTATGATTCATGATTCATGATTCAATTCATGATTCATGATTCAATTCATGATTCATGATTCATGATTCAATTCATGATTTAATTCATGATTCATGATTCATGATTCAATTTATTATTCATGATTCATGATTTAATTCATGATTCAATTCATGATTTATGATTCATTTCAGGATTCAATTCATGATTCATGATTCAATTCATGATTCATGATTCGATTCATGATTCATGATTCATGATTCATGATTCATGATTCAATTCCTGATTCATGATTCAATTCATGATTCATGATTCATGATTCATGATTCAATTCCTGATTCATGATTCAATTTATGATTCATAATTTATGATTCATGATTCAATTCATGATTCATGATTCAAGAATCATGATTCATGATTCAATTCATGATTCATGATTCAATTCATGATTCGAATCCTGATTCAATTTATGATTTATGATTTGATTTAGGATACATGATTCATGATTCAATTCATGATTCATGATTCAATTCATGAATCATGATTCATGATTCATGATTCGATTTATGATTCATGATTCATGATTCATGATTCAATTCATAATTCATGATTCATGATTCATGATTCAATTCATAATTAATGATTCATGATTCATGATTCATGATTCATGATTCAATTCATGATTTATGATTCATGATTCAATTCATGATTCATGATTCATGATTCATGATTCATGATTCAATTCATGATTCATGATTCATGATTCAATTCATGATTCATGATTCGATTAATGATTCATGATTCATGATTCATGATTCAATTCATTATTCATGATTCATGATTCAATTCATGATTCATGATTCATGATTCATGATTCAATTCATGATTCATGATTCATGATTCAATTCATTATTCATGATTCATGATTCAATTCATGATTCATGATTCATGATTCATGATTCGATTCATGATTCATGATCCATGATTCAATTCATGATTCATGATTTATGATTTAATTCATGATTCAATTCATGATTCGATTCATGATCCATGATTCAATTAATGATTCATGATTCATGATTCAATTCATTATTCATGATTCATGATTCAATTCATGATTCATAATTCATGATTCATGATTCAATTCATGATTCATGATTCAAGATTCATGATTCATGATTCAATTCATGATTCATGATTCAATTCATGATTCGAATCCTGATTCAATTCATGATTCATGATTCATGATTCATGATTCATGATTCAATTCATGATTCATGATTCATGATTCATGATTCATGATTCAATTAATGATTCATGATTCATGATTCGATTCATGATTCCTGATTCATGATTCAATTCATGATTCATGATTCATGATTCAATTTATGATTCATGATTCGATTCCTGATTCTTGATTCATGATTCATGATTTAATTCCTGATTCATGATTCAATTCATGATTCATGATTCATGATTCATGATTCGATTCTTGATTCAATTCATGATTCATGATTCATAATTTAATTCATGATTCATGATTCGATTCATGATGCATGATTAAATTCATGATTCAATTCATGATTAAATTCATGATTCAATTCATGATTCATGATTCAATTTATGATTCATGATTCATGATTCAATTAATGATTTATGATTTATGATTCAATTCATGATTCAAATCATAATTCATTATTCATGATTCATGATTCAATTCATGATTTATGATTCATGATTCATGATTCAATTCATGATTCATGATTCAATTCATTAATCGATTCATGATTTAATTCATGATTCAATTCATGATTCATGGTTCATGATTCATGATTCATGATTCAATTCATGATTCATAATTCATGATTCATGATTCATGATTCGATTCATGATTCAATTCATGATTCATGGTTCATGATTCATGATTCATGATTCAATTCATGATTCATAATTCATGATTCATGATTCGATTCATGATTCATGATTCATGATTCAATTCATGATTCATAATTTATGATTCATGAATGAATTCATGATTCATAATTCAAGATTCATGATTCAATTCATGATTCATGATTCATGATTCATGATTCATGATTCAATCATGATTCATGATTCAATTCATGATTCATGATTCATGATTTAATTCATGATTCATATTTCATTATTCATGATTCAATTCATGATTCATGATTCAATTCATTAATCGATTCATGATTCAATTCATGATTCAATTCATGATTCATGGTTCATGATTCATGATTCATGATTCAATTCATGATTCATAATTCATGATTCATGATTCGATTCATGATTCATGATTCATGATTCAATTCATGATTCATAATTATGATTCATGAATCAATTCATGATTCATAATTCATGATTCAATTCGTGATTCATGATTCGATTCATGATTCATGATTTATGATTCAATTCATGATTCGAATCCTAATTCAATTTATGATTCATGATTTGATTTATGATTCATGATTCATGATTCATGATTCCATGATTCAATACATGATTCATGATTCATGATTCAATTCATGATTCATGATCATGATTCAATTCATGATTCATGATTCATGATTCAGTTCATGATTCATGATTCGATTCATGATTTTTGATTAATGATTCATGATTCGATTCATGATTCATGATTCATGATTCAATTCATGATTCAATTCATAATTCTTGATTCATGATTCATGATTTGATTCATGATTCATGATTCAAGATTTAATTCATGATTCATGATTCATGTTTCATTTCATGATTCATGATTGATGATTTAATTCATGATTCATGATTCATGATTCAATTCATGATTCATGATTCCTGATTCAATCCATGATTCAATTCATGATTCTTGATTCAATTTATTATTCATGATTTAATTCATTATTCAATTCATGATTCATGATTCAATTCAGGATTCAATTCATGATTCATGATTCATGATTCAATTCATGATTCACGATTCATGATTCGATTAATGATTCATGATTCATGATTCAATTCATGATTCATGATTCATGATTCAATTCCTAATTCATGATTCAATTCATGATTCATAATTTATGATTCATGATTCAATTCATGATTCATGATTCAATTCATGATTCATGATTCGATTCATGATTCCTGATTCATGATTCAATTCATGATTCATAATTTATGATTCATGATTCAATTCATGATTCATGATTCAAGATTCATAATTCATGATTCAATTCATGATTCAATTCATGATTCATGATTCAATACATGATTCGAATCCTGATTCATGATTCATGATTCATGATTCGATTTATGATTCATGATTCATGATTCATGATTCAATTCATGATTCATGATTCAATTCATGATTCATGATTCGATTCATGATTTTTGATTCATGATTCATGATTCGATTCATGATTCATGATTCATGATTCGATTCATGATTCATGATTCAAGATTTAATTCATGATTCATGATTCATGTTTCATTTCATGATTCATGATTGATGATTTAATTCATGATTCATGATTCATGATTCAATTCATGATTCATGATTCCTGATTCAATCCATGATTCAATTCATGATTCTTGATTCAATTTATTATTCATGATTTAATTCATTATTCAATTCATGATTCATGATTCAATTCAGGATTCAATTCATGATTCATGATTCATGATTCAATTTATGATTCATGATTCGATTCCTGATTCTTGATTCATGATTCATGATTCGATTCATGATTCATGATTCGATTTATGATTCATGATTCATGATTCAATTTATGATTCATGATTCAATTCATGATTCATGATTCGATTCATGATTTTTGATTCATGATTCATGATTCGATTCATGATTCATGATTCATGATTCACTTCATGATTCATGATTCATGATTCAATTCATGATTCATGATTCAATTCATAATTCATGATTCATGATTTATGATTCAATTCATGATTCATGATTTAATTCATGATTCTTGATTCATGATTCATAATTCGATTCATGATTCATGATTCATGATTCAATTCATGATTCATGATTCATGATTCATGATTCAATTCATGATTCAAGATTCATGATTCGATTCAAGATTCATGATTCGATTCATGATTCATGATTAAATTCATGATTCGATTCATGATTCATGATTCGATTCATGATTCAAGATATAATTCATGATTCATGATTCAATTCATGATTCATAATTCATGATTCATAAATCAATTCATGATTCATAATTCATGATTCATGATTCAATTCATGATTCATGATTCATGATTCATGATTCATGATTCAATTCATGATTCATGATTCATGATTCGATTCATGATTCATGATTTATGATTCAATTCATGATTCATGATTCAATTCATGATTCATAATTCATGATTCATGATTCAATTCATGATTCATGATTCATGATTCAATTCATGATTCATGATTTATGATTCGATTCATGATTCATGATTTATGATTCAATTCATTATTCATGATTCGATTCATGATTCATGATTCATGATTCATGATTCATGATTCAATTCATGATTCATGATTCATGATTCATGATTCATGATTCAATTCCTGATTCATGATTCAATTCATGATTCATAATTTATGATTCATGATTCAAAAATCATGATTCAATTCATGATTCATGATTCGATTCATGATTCATGATTCATGATTCAATTCATGATTCATGATTCATGATTCAATTCATGATTCATGATTCAATTCATGATTCATTATTTGATTCATGATTTTTGATTCATGATTCATGATTCGATTCATGATTCATGATTCATGATTCAATTCATGATTCATGATTCATGATTCAATTCATGATTCATGATTCATGATTCATGATTCATGATTCAATTCATAATTCATGATTCATGATTCATGATTCAATTCATGATTCATGATTCGATTCATGATTCATGATTCATTATTCAATTCATTATTCATGATTCATGATTCAATCCATGATTCTATTCATGATTCATGATTCAATTTATTATTCATGATTTAATTCATTATTCAATTCATGATTCATGATTCAATTCAGGATTCAATTCATGATTCATGATTCATGATTCATGATTCAATTCATGATTCATGATTCATGATTAATGATTGAATTCCTGATTCATGATTCAATTCATGATTCATAATTTATGATTCATGATTCAATTCATGATTCATGATTCAATTCATGATTCATGATTCGATTCATGATTCATGATTCATGATTCAATTCATGATTCATGATTCATGATTCATGATTAAATTCCTGATTCCTGATTCAATTCATGTTTCATAATTTATGATTCATGATTCAATTCATGATTCTTGATTCATGATTCATAATTCGATTCATGATTCATGATTCATGATTCAATTCATGATTCATGATTCATGATTCATGATTCAATTCATGATTCAAGATTCATGATTTGATTCATGATTCATGATTCGATTCATGATTCATGATTCAATTCATGATTCGATTCATGATTCATGATTCGATTCATGATTCAAGATATGATTCATGATTCATGATTCAATTCATGATTCATAATTCATGATTCATGAATCAATTCATGATTCATAATTCATGATTCATGATTCAATTCATGATTCATGATTCGATTCATGATTCATGATTTATGATTCAATTAATGATTCATGATTCAATTCATGATTCATAATTCATGATTCATGATTCAATTCATGATTCATGATTCATGATTCATAATTCGATTCATGATTCATGATTCATGATTCATGATTCAATTCATGATTCATAATTTATGATTCATGAATCAATTCATGATTCATAATTCAAGATTCATGATTCAATTCATGATTCATGATTCAATTCATGATTCATGGTTCATGATTCATGATTAATGATTCAATTCATGATTCATAATTCATGATTCATGATTCGATTCATGATTCATGATTCATGATTCAATTCATGATTCATAATTTATGATTCATGAATCAATTCATGATTCATAATTCAAGATTCATGATTCAATTCATGATTCATGATTCATGATTCATGATTCAATTCATGATTCATGATTCAATTCATGATTCATGATTCATGATTTAATTCATGATTCATATTTCATTATTCATGATTCAATTCATGATTCATGATTCAATTCATTAATCGATTCATGATTCAATTCATGATTCAATTCATGATTCATGGTTCATGATTCATGATTTATGATTCAATTTATGATTCATATTTCATTATTCATGATTCAATTCATGATTCATGATTCAATTCATTAATCGATTCATGATTCAATTCATGATTCGATTCATGATTCATGATTCATGATTCAATTCATGATTCATAATTTATGATTCATGAATCAATTCATGATTCATAATTCATGATTCAATTCGTGATTCATGATTCATGATTCGATTCATGATTCATGATTTATGATTCAATTCATGATTCGAATCCTAATTCAATTTATGATTCATGATTTGATTTATGATTCATGATTCGATTCATGATTTTTGATTAATGATTCATGATTCGATTCATGATTCATGATTCATGATTCAATTCATGATTCTTGCTTCATGATTCATGATTTGATTCATGATTCATGATTCAAGATTTAATTCATGATTCATGATTCATGTTTCATTTCATGATTCATGATTGATGATTTAATTCATGATTCATGATTCATGATTCAATCCATGATTCAATTCATGATTCTTGATTCAATTTATTATTCATGATTTAATTCATTATTCAATTCATGATTCATGATTCAATTCAGGATTCAATTCATGATTCATGATTCATGATTCAATTCATGATTCGATTAATGATTCAATTCATGATTCATGATTCATGATTCAATTCATGATTCATGATTCGATTAATGATTCATAATTTATGATTCATGATTCAATTCATGATTCATGATACAATTCATGATTCATGATTCGATTCATGATTCCTGATTCATGATTCAATTCATGATTCATAATTTATGATTCATGATTCAATTCATGATTCATGATTCAAGATTCTTAATTCATGATTCAATTCATGATTCAATTCATGATTCAATACATGATTCGAATCCTGATTCATGATTCATGATTCAAGATTCGATTTATGATTCATGATTCATGATTCATGATTCAATTCATGATTTATGATTTAATTCATGATTCATGATTCGATTCATGATTTTTGATTTATGATTCATGATTCGATTCATGATTCATGATTCATGATTCACTTCATGATTCACTTCATGATTCATGATTCATGATTCATGATTCATGATTCATGATTCAATTCATAATTCATGATTCATGATTCATGATTCAATTCATGATTCATGATTTAATTCATGATTCTTGATTCATGATTTATAATTCGATTCATGATTCATGATTCATGATTCAATTCATGATTCATGATTCATGATTCATGATTCAATTCATGATTCAAGATTCATGATTCAATTCATGATTCATGACTCAAGATTCATGATACATGATTCAATTCATGATTCATGACTCAAGATTCATGATACATGATTCAATTCATGATTCATGATTCAATTCATGATTCGAATCCTGATTCATGATTCATGATTCAAGATTCATGATTCGATTTATGATTCATGATTTATGATTCAATTCATAATTCAAGATTCAATTCATGATTCATGATTCGATTCATGATTCATGATTCAATTCATGATTCATGATTCATGATTCATGATTCAATTCATGATTTATGATTCATGATTCAATTCATGATTCATTATTTGATTCATGATTTTTGATTCATGATTCATGATTCGATTCATGATTCATGATTCATGATTCAATTCATGATTCATGATTCATGATTCAATTCATGATTCATGATTCAAGATTCATGATTCATGATTCAATTCATAATTCATGATTCATGATTCAATTCATGATTCATGATTCGATTCATGATTCATGATTCATGATTCAATTCATTATTCATGATTCATGATTCAATCCATGATTCAATTCAGGATTCATGATTCAATTTATTATTCATGATTTAATTCATTATTCAATTCATGATTCATGATTCAATTCAGGATTCAATTCATGATTCATGATTCATGATTCATGATTCAATTCATGATTCATGATTCATGATTCATGATTCAATTCCTGATTCATGATTCAATTCATGATTTATAATTTATGATTCATGATTCAATTCATGATTCATGATTCAATTCATGATTCATGATTCGATTCATGATTCATGATTCATGATTCAATTCATGATTCATGATTCATGATTCATGATTCAATTCCTGATTCCTGATTGAATTCATGTTTCATAATTTATGATTCATGATTCAATTCATGATTCATGATTTAAGATTTATGATTCATGATTCATGATTCAATTCATGATTCATGATTCAATTCATTATTCGAATCCTGATTCATGATTCATGATCATGATTCATGATTCGATTTATGATTCATGATTCATGATTCATGATTCAATTCATGATTCATGATTCAATTCATGATTCATGATTCATGATTCATGATTCGAATCCTGATTTATGATTCATGATTCATGATTCATGATTCGATTTATGATTCATGATTCATGATTCAATTCATGATTCATGATTAAATTCATGATTCATGATTCGATTCATGATTTTTGATTCATGATTCATGATTCGATTCATGATTCATGATTCATGATTCACTTCATGATTCATGATTCATGATTCATGATTCATGATTCAATTCATGATTCATGATTCAATTCATGATTCTTGATTCATGATTCATAATTCGATTCATGATTCATGATTCATGATTCAATTCATGATTCATGATTCATGATTCATGATTCGATTTATGATTCATGATTCATGATTCAATTCATGATTCATGATTCAAATCATGATTCATGATTCAATTCATGATTCGATTCATGATTCATGATTCGATTCATGATTCAAGATATGATTCATGATTCATGATTCAATTCATGATTCATAATTCATGATTCATGAATCAATTCATGATTCATAATTCATGATTCATGATTCATGATTCGATTCATGATTCATGATTTATGATTCAAATAATGATTCATGATTCAATTCATGATTCATAATTCATGATTCATGATTCAATTCATGATTCATGATTCATGATTCAATTCATGATTCATGATTCATGATTCGGTTCATGATTCATGATTTATGATTCAATTCATGATTCATGATTCGATTCATGATTCATGATTCATGATTCAATTCATGATTCATGATTCATGATTCATGATTCATGATTCAATTCATGATTCATGATTCATGATTCATGATTCAATTCATGATTCATGATTCAATTCATGATTCATGATTCATGATTCATGATTCATGATTCAATTCATGATTCATGATTCGATTCATGATTCATGATTCATGATTCAATTCATGATTCATGATTCAATTCATGATTCATGATTCATGATTTATGATTCATGATTCAATTCATGATTCATGATTCATGATTCAATTCATGATTCATGATTCGATTCATGATTCATGATCCATGCTTCAATTCATAATTCATGATTCATGATTTAATTCATGATTCAATTCATGATTCGATTCATGATCCATGATTCAATTCATGATTCATAATTCATGATTCATGATTCAATTCATGATTCATGATTCATGATTTAATTCATGATTCATAATTTATGATTCATGAATCAATTTATGATTTATAATTTATGATTCATGATTCAATTCATGATTCATGATTCAATTCATGATTCATGATTCATGATTCGATTCATAAATCATGATTTATGATTCAATTCATGATTCATGATTCATGATTCAATTCATGATTCATAATTCATGATTCATGATTCAATTCATGATTCATGATTCATGATAAATGATTCAATTCATGATTCATGATTCATGCTTCAATTCATGATTCATGATTTATGATTCAATTCATGATTTGAATCCTAATTCAATTTATGATTCATGATTTGATTTATGATTCATGATTCATGATTCATGATTCAATTCATGATTCATGATTCAATTCATGATTCATGATTCATGATTCATGATTCAATTCATGATTCATGATTCATGATTCAATTCATGATTCATGATTCGATTCATGATTTCTGATTCATGATTTATGATTCGATTCATGATTCATGATTCATGATTCAATTCATGATTCATGATTCATGATTCAATTCATGATTCATGATTCATGATTCAATTCATGATTCATGATTCAAATCATAATTTATGATTCATGATTTATGATTCAATTCATGATTCATGATTCGATTCATGATTCTTGATTCATGATTCATGATTTGATTCATGATTCATGATTCATGATTCATGATTTGATTCATGATTCATGATTCATGATTCAATTCATGATTCATGATTCATGTTTCATTTCATGATTCATGATTTATTATTCAATTCATGATTCATGATTCGATTCATGATTCATGATTCAATTCATGATTCGATTCATGATTCGATTCATAAATCATGATTTATGATTCAATTCATGATTCATGGTTCATGATTCAATTCATGATTCATAATTCATGATTCATGATTCAATTCATGATTCATGATTCATGATAAATGATTCAATTCATGATTCATGATTCATGCTTCAATTCATGATTCATGATTTATGATTCAATTCATGATTTGAATCCTAATTCAATTTATGATTCATGATTTGATTTATGATTCATGATTCATGATTCATGATTCAATTTATGATTCATGAATCAATTCATGATTTATAATTTATGATTCATGATTCAATTCATGATTCATGATTCAATTCATGATTCATGATTCATGATTCGATTCATAAATCATGATTTATGATTCAATTCATGATTCATGGTTCATGATTCAATTCATGATTCATAATTCATGATTCATGATTCAATTCATGATTCATGATTCATGATAAATGATTCAATTCATGATTCATGATTCATGCTTCAATTCATGATTCATGATTTATGATTCAATTCATGATTTGAATCCTAATTCAATTTATGATTCATGATTTGATTTATGATTCATGATTCATGATTCATGATTCAATTCATGATTCATGATTCATGATTCAATTCATGATTCATGATTCATGATTCATGATTCAATTCATGATTCATGATTCATGATTCAATTCATGATTCATGATTCGATTCATGATTTCTGATTCATGATTTATGATTCAATTCATGATTCGATTCATGATTCATGATTCGATTCATGATTCAAGATATGATTCATGATTCATGATTCAATTCATGATTCATAATTCATGATTCATAATTCAATTCATGAATTATAATTCATGATTCATGATTCAATTCATGATTCATGATTCATGATTCAATTCATGATTCATGATTTAATTCATAATTCATGATTCATGATTCGATTCATGATTCATGATTTATGATTCAATTAATGATTCATGATTCAATTCATGATTCATAATTCATGATTCATGATTCAATTCATGATTCGGTTCATGATTCATGATTTATGATTCAATTCATGATTCATGATTCGATTCATGATTCATGATTCATGATTCAATTCATGATTCATGATTCATGATTCAATTCATGATTCATGATTCATGATTCAATTTATGATTCATGATTCAATTCATGATTCATGATTCATGATTCAATTTATGATTCATGATTCAATTCATGATTTATGATTCAATTCATGATTCATGATTCATGATTCAATTCATGATTCATGATTCAATTCATGATTCATGATTCATGATTCATGATTCAATTCATGATTCATGATTCGATTCATGATTCAATTCATGATTCATGATTCATGATTTATGATTCATGATTCAATTCATGATTCATGTTTCATGATTCAATTCATGATTCATGATTCATGATTCGATTCATGATTCATGATCCATGCTTCAATTCATGATTCATGATTCATGATTTAATTCATGATTCAATTCATGATTCGATTCATGATCCATGATTCAATTCATGATTCATAATTCATGATTCATGATTCGATTCATGATTCATGATTCATGATTCAATTCAAGATTCATAATTTATGATTCATGAATCAATTCATGATTCATAATTTATGATTCATGATTCAATTCATGATTCATAATTTATGATTCATGAATCAATTCATGATTCATAATTTATGATTCATGATTCAATTCATGATTCATGATTCAATTCATGATTCATGATTCATGATTCGATTCATAAATCATGATTTATAATTCAATTCATGATTCATGATTCATGATTATATTCATGATTCATAATTCATGATTCATGATTCAATTCATGATTCATGATTCATGATAAATGATTCAATTCATGATTCATGATTCATGATTCGATTCATGATTCATGATTTATGATTCAATTCATGATTCGAATCCTAATTCAATTTATGATTCATGATTTGATTTATGATTCATGATTCATGATTCATGTCATGATTCATGATTCATGATTCATGATTCATGTCATGATTCATGATTCATGATTCATGATTCAACTCATGATTCATGATTCATGATTCAATTCATGATTCATGATTCATGATTCATGATTCAATTCATGATTCATGATTCATGATTCAATTCATGATTCATGATTCGATTCATGATTTTTGATTCATGATTTATGATTCGATTCATGATTCATGATTCAATTCGTGATTCATGATTCATGATTCATGATTCAATTTATGATTCATGATTCATGATTCATGATTCATGATTTAAATCATAATTTATGATTCATGATTCATGATTCAATTCATGATTCATGATTCGATTCATGATTCTTGATTCATGATTCATGATTTGATTCATGATTCATGATTCAATTCTCAATTCATGATTCATGTTTCATTTCATGATTCATGATTCATGATTCAATTCATGATTCATGATTCATGATTCATAATTCAATCCATGATTCAATTCATGATTCATGATTCAATTTATTATTCATGATTCATGATTTAATTCATTATTCAATTCATGATTCATGATTCAATTCAGAATTCAATTCATGATTCATGATTCAATTCATGATTCATGATTCATGATTCAATTCATGATTCATGATTCGATTCATGATTCATGATTCATGATTCAATTCATGATTCATGATTCAATTCATGATTCGAATCCTGATTCATGATTCATGATTCATGATTCATGATTCGATTTATGATTCATGATTCATGATTCATGATTCAATTCATGATTCATGATTCAATTCATGATTCATGATTCGATTCTTGATTCATGATTCAATTCATGATTCATGATTCATAATTCATGATTCAATTCATGATTCATGATTCGATTCATGATTTTTGATTCATGATTCATGATTCGATTCATGATTCATGATTCATGATTCAATTCTTGATTCATGTTTTATGATTCAATTCATGATTCATGATTCATGATTCATGATTCAATTCATAATTCATGATTCAATTCATTAATCGATTCATGATTCAATTCATGATTCAATTCATGATTCATGGTTCATGATTCATGATTCATGATTCAATTCATGATTCATAATTCATGATTCATGATTCGATTCATGATTCATGATTCATGATTCAATTCATGATTCATAATTTATGATTCATGAATCAATTCATGATTCATAATTCATGATTCAATTCGTGATTCATGATTCATGATTCGATTCATGATTCATGATTTATGATTCAATTCATGATTCGAATCCTAATTCAATTTATGATTCATGATTTGATTTATGATTCATGATTCATGATTCATGATTCATGATTCAATTCATGATTCATGATTCATGATTCAATTCATGATTCATGATTCATGATTCAATTCATGATTCATGATTCAATTCATGATTCATGATTCGATTCATGATTTTTGATTAATGATTCATGATTCGATTCATGATTCATGATTCAATTCATGATTCAATTCATGATTCTTGATTCATGATTCATGATTTGATTCATGATTCATGATTCATGTTTCATTTCATGATTCATGATTGATGATTTAATTCATGATTCATGATTCATGATTCAATTCATGATTCATGATTCATGATTCAATCCATGATTCAATTCATGATTCTTGATTCAATTTATTATTCATGATTTAATTCATTATTCAATTCATGATTCATGATTCAATTCAGGATTCAATTCATGATTCATGATTCATGATTCAATTCATGATTCATGATTCATGATTCAATTCATGATTCATGATTCATGATTCAATTCATGATTCATGATTCGATTAATGATTCATAATTTATGATTCATGATTCAATTCATGATTCATGATTCAATTCATGATTCATGATTCGATTCATGATTCCTGATTCATGATTCAATTCATGATTCATAATTTATGATTCATGATTCAATTCATGATTCATGATTCAAGATTCATAATTCATGATTCAATTCATGATTCAATTCATGATTCATGATTCAATACATGATTCGAATCCTGATTCATGATTCATGATTCATGATTCGATTTATGATTCATGATTCATGATTCATGATTCAATTCATGATTTATGATTCAATTCATGATTCATGATTCAATTCATGATTTTTGATTTATGATTCATGATTCGATTCATGATTCATGATTCATGATTCACTTCATGATTCACTTCATGATTCATGATTCATGATTCATGATTCATGATTCATGATTCATGATTCAATTCATAATTCATGATTCATGATTCAATTCATGATTCATGATTCAAGATTCATGATTCAATTCATGATTCAAGATTCATGATTCAATTCATGATTCATGATTCAAGATTCATGATACATGATTCAATTCATGATTCAATTCATGATTCGAATCCTGATTCATGATTCATGATTCATGATTCATGATTCGATTTATGATTCATGATTCATGATTCAATTCATGATTCATGATTCAATTCATGATTAATGATTCGATTCATGATTCATGATTCATGATTCAATTCATGATTCATGATTCATGATTCAATTCATGATTCATGATTCAAGATTCATGATTCATGATTCAATTCATGATTCATGATTCAAGATTCATGATTCAATTCATGATTCAAGATTCATGATTCAATTCATGATTCATGATTCAAGATTCATGATACATGATTCAATTCATGATTCATGATTCAATTCATGATTCGAATCCTGATTCATGATTCATGATTCATGATTCATGATTCGATTTATGATTCATGATTCATGATTCAATTCATGATTCATGATTCAATTCATGATTAATGATTCGATTCATGATTCATGATTCATGATTCAATTCATGATTCATGATTCATGATTCAATTCATGATTCATGATTCAAGATTCATGATTCAATTCATGATTCAAGATTCATGATTAAATTCATGATTCATGATTCAAGATTCATGATACATGATTCAATTCATGATTCATGATTCAATTCATGATTCGAATCCTGATTCATGATTCATGATTCATGATTCGATTTATGATTCATGATTCATGATTCAATTCATGATTCAAGATTCATGATTCATGATTCAATTCATAATTCATGATTCATGATTCATGATTCAATTCATGATTCATGATTCGATTCATGATTCATGATTCATGATTCAATTCATTATTCATGATTCATGATTCAATCCATGATTCAATTCATGATTTATGATTCAATTTATTATTCATGATTTAATTCATTATTCAATTCATGATTCATGATTCAATTCAGGATTCAATTCATGATTCATGATTCATGATTCATGATTCAATTCATGATTCATGATTCATGATTCATGATTCAATTCCTGATTCATGATTCAATTCATGATTTATAATTTATGATTCATGATTCAATTCATGATTCATGATTCAATTCATGATTCATGATTCGATTCATGATTCATGATTCATGATTCAATTCATGATTCATGATTCATGATTCATGATTCATGATTCAATTCCTGATTCCTGATTCAATTCATGTTTCATAATTTATGATTCATGATTAAATTCATGATTCATGATTTAAGATTTATGATTCATGATTCATGATTCAATTCATGATTCATGATTCAATTCATTATTCAAATCCTGATTCATGATTCATGATTCATGATTCGATTTATGATTCATGATTCATGATTCAATTCATGATTCATGATTCAATTCATTATTCGAATCCTGATTTATGATTCATGATTCATGATTCATGATTCGATTTATGATTCATGATTCATGATTCAATTCATGATTCATGATTCAATTCATGATTCATGATTCGATTCATGATTTTTGATTTATGATTCATGATTCGATTCATGATTCATGATTCATGATTCACTTCATGATTCATGATTCATGATTCATGATTCATGATTCAATTCATGATTCATGATTCAATTCATGATTCTTGATTCATGATTCATAATTCGATTCATGATTCATGATTCATGATTCAATTCATGATTCATGATTCATGATTCATGATTCAATTCATGATTCAAGATTCATGATTTGATTCATGATTCATGATTCAATTCATGATTCATGATTCAATTCATGATTCGATTCATGATTCATGATTCGATTCATGATTCAAGATATGATTCATGATTCATGATTCAATTCATGATTCATAATTCATGATTCATGAATCAATTCATGATTCATAATTCATGATTCATGATTCAATTCATGATTCATGATTCATGATTCGATTCATGATTCATGATTTATGATTCAAATAATGATTCATGATTCAATTCATGATTCATAATTCATGATTCATGATTCAATTCATGATTCATGATTCAATTCATGATTCATGATTCATGATTCGGTTCATGATTCATGATTTATGATTCAATTCATGATTCATGATTTGATTCATGATTCATGATTCATGATTCAATTCATGATTCATGATTCATGATTCATGATTCAATTCATGATTCATGATTCATGATTCATGATTCATGATTCAATTCATGATTCATGATTCATGATTCATGATTCATGATTCAATTCATGATTCATGATTCGATTCATGATTCATGATTCATGATTCAATTCATGATTCATGATTCAATTCATGATTCATGATTCATGATTTATGATTCATGATTCATGATTTATGATTCATGATTCAATTCATGATTCATGATTCATGATTCATGATTCAATTCATGATTCATGATTCATGATTCGATTCATGATTCATGATCCATGCTTCAATTCATAATTCATGATTCATGATTTAATTCATGATTCAATTTATGATTCGATTCATGATCCATGATTCAATTCATGATTCATAATTCATGATTCATGATTCAATTCATGATTCATGATTCATGATTTAATTCATGATTCATAATTTATGATTCATGAATCAATTCATGATTTATAATTTATGATTCATGATTCAATTCATGATTCATGATTCAATTCATGATTCATGATTCATGATTCGATTCATAAATCATGATTTATGATTCAATTCATGATTCATGATTCATGATTCAATTCATGATTCATAATTCATGATTCATGATTCAATTCATGATTCATGATTCATGATAAATGATTCAATTCATGATTCATGATTCATGCTTCAATTCATGATTCATGATTTATGATTCAATTCATGATTTGAATCCTAATTCAATTTATGATTCATGATTTGATTTATGATTCATGATTCATGATTAATGATTCAATTCATGATTCATGATTCATGATTCAATTCATGATTCATGATTCATGATTCATGATTCAATTCATGATTCATGATTCGATTCATGATTCATGATTTATTATTCAATTCATGATTCATGATTCAAATCATAATTTATGATTCTTGATTCATGATTCAATTCATGATTCATTATTCGATTCATGATTCTTGATTCATGATTCATGATTTGATTCATGATTCATGATTCATGATTCAATTCATGATTCATGATTCATGTTTCATTTCATGATTCATGATTCATTATTCAATTCATGATTCATGATTCATGATTCAATTCATGATTCGATTCATGATTCATGATTCGATTCATGATTCAAGATATGATTCATGATTCATGATTCAATTCATGATTAATAATTCATGATTCAAGAATCAATTCATGATTCATAATTCATGATTCATGATTCAATTCATGATTCATGATTCATGATTCAATTCATGATTCATGATTCAATTCATAATTCATGATTCATGATTCGATTCATGATTCATGATTTATGATTCAATTAATGATTCATGATTCAATTCATGATTCATAATTCATGATTCATGATTCAATTCATGATTCGGTTCATGATTCATGATTCAATTCATGATTCATGATTCATGATTCAATTTATGATTCATGATTCAATTCATGATTTATGATTCAATTCATGATTCATGATTCATGATTCAATTCATGATTCATGATTCAATTCATGATTCATGATTCATGATTCATGATTCAATTCATGATTCATGATTCGATTTATGATTCATGATTCATGATTCATGATTCAATTCATGATTCATGATTCAATTCATGATTCATGATTCAATTCATGATTCATGATTCATTATTTATGATTCATGATTCAATTCATGATTCATGTTTCATGATTCAATTCATGATTCATGATTCATGATTCGATTCATGATTCATGATCCATGCTTCAATTCATGATTCATGATTCATGATTTAATTCATGATTCAATTCATGATTCGATTCATGATCCATGATTCAATTCATGATTCATAATTCATGATTCATGATTCGATTCATGATTCATGATTCAATTCATGATTCATAATTTATGATTCATGAATCAATTCATGATTCATAATTTATGATTCATGATTCAATTCATGATTCATGATTCATGATTCATGATTTATGATTCAATTCATGACTCATGATTCAATTCATGATTCATGATTCATGATTCGATTCATAAATCATGATTTATAATTCAATTCATGATTCATGATTCATGATTATATTCATGATTCATAATTCATGATTCATGATTCAATTCATGATTCATGATTCATGATTCGATTCATGATTCATGATTTATGATTCAATTCATGATTCGAATCCTAATTCAATTTATGATTCATGATTTGATTTATGATTCATGATTCATGATTCATGTCATGATTCATGATTCATGATTCATGATTCATGTCATGATTCATGATTCATGATTCATGATTCAATTCATGATTCATGATTCATGATTCAATTCATGATTCATGATTCATGATTCATGATTCAATTCATGATTCATGATTCGTGATTCAATTCATGATTCATGATTCGATTCATGATTTTTGATTCATGATTTATGATTCGATTCATGATTCATGATTCATGATTCAATTCATGATTCATGATTCATGATTCATGATTCAATTTATGATTCATGATTCATGATTCATGATTCATGATTTAAATCATAATTTATGATTCATGATTCATGATTCAATTCATGATTCATGATTCGATTCATGATTCTTGATTCATGATTCATGATTTGATTCATGATTCATGATTCATGATTCAATTCTCAATTCATGATTCATGTTTCATTTCATGATTCATGATTCATGATTCAATTCATGATTTATGATTCATGATTCATAATTCAATCCATGATTCAATTCATGATTTATGATTCAATTTATTATTCATGATTCATGATTTAATTCATTATTCAATTCATGATTCATGATTCAATTCAGAATTCAATTCATGATTCATGATTCATGATTCAATTCATGATTCATGATTCATGATTCAATTCATGATTCATGATTCGATTCATGATTCATGATTCATGATTCAATTCATGATTCATGATTCAATTCATGATTCGAATCCTGAATTATGATTCATGATTCGATTTATGATTCATGATTCATGATTCATGATTCAATTCATGATTCATGATTCGATTCATGATTCATGATTCATGATTCAATTCATGATTCATGATTCATAATTCATGATTCAATTCATGATTCATGATTCATGATTCAATTCATGATTCATGATTCGATTCATGATTTTTGATTCATGATTCATGATTCGATTCATGATTCATGATTCAATTCATGATTCATGATTCATGATTCAATTCATGATTCATGATTCATGATTCATGATTCAATTCATAATTCATGATTCATGATTCATGATTCGATTCATGATTCTTGATTCATGATTCAATCCATGATTCAATTCATGATTCATGATTCAATTTATTATTCATGATTTAATTCATTATTCAATTCATGATTCATGATTCAATTCAGGATTCAATTCATAATTCATGATTCATGATTCATGATTCAATTCATGATTCATGATTCATGATTCAATTCCTGATTCATGATTCAATTCATGATTCATAATTTATGATTCATGATTCAATTCATGATTCATGATTCAATTTATGATTCATGATTCATGATTCATGATTCAATTCATGATTCATGATTCATGATTCATGATTCACAATTCAATTCCTGATTCATGATTCAATTCATGTTTCATAATTTATGATTCATGATTCAATTCATGATTCATGATTTAAGATTCATGATTCATGATTCAATTCATGATTCATGATTCAATTCATTATTCGAATCCTGATTCATGATTCATGATTCATGATTCATGATTCATGATTCATGATTCATGATTCGATTTATGATTCATGATTCATGATTCATGATTCAATTCATGATTCATGATTAAATTCATGATTCATGATTCAATTCATTATTCGAATCCTGATTCATGATTCATGATTCATGATTCGATTTATGATTCATGATTCATGATTCAATTCATGATTCATGATTCAATTCATGATTCAAGATTCGATTCATGATTTTTGATTCATGATTCATGATTCGATTCATGATTCACTTCATGATTCATGATTTCACATGATTCATGATTAATGATTCAATTCATGATTCATGATTCAATTCATGATTCTTGATTCATGATTCATAATTTGATTCATAATTCATGATTCATGAATCAATTCATGATTCATAATTCATGATTCATGATTCATAATTCATGATTCATGATTCAATTCATGATTCATGATTCATGATTTGATTCATGATTCATGATTTATGATTCAATTAATGATTCATGATTCAATTCATGATTCATAATTCATGATTCATGAATAAATTCATGATTCATGATTCATGATTCATGATTCAATTCATGATTCATGATTCGGTTCATGATTCATGATTTATGATTCAATTCATGATTCATGATTCGATTCATGATTCATGATTCATGATTCAATTCATGATTCATGATTCATGATTCAATTCATGATTCATGATTCAATTCATGATTCATGATTCAATTCATGATTCATGATTCATGATTCATGATTCAATTCATGATTCATGATTCGATTCATTATTCATGATTCATGATTAATGATTCAATTCATGATTCATGATTCATGATTTATGATTCATGATTCAATTCATTATTCATGATTCATGATTCAATTCATGATTCATGATTCATGATTCGATTCATGATTCATGATCAATGCTTCAATTCATGATTCATGATTCATGATTTAATTCATGATTCAATTCATGATTCGATTCATGATCCATGATTCAATTCATGATTCATAATTCATGATTCATGATTCGATTCATGATTCATGATTCGATTCATGATTCATGATTCATGATTCAATTCATGATTTATAATTTATGATTCATGAATCAATTCATGATTCATGATTCATGATTCAATTCATGATTCATGATTCGATTCATGATTTTTGATTCATGATTCATGATTCGATTCATGATTCATGATTCGATTCATGATTCATGATTCATGATTCAATTCATGATCCATGATTCAATTCATGATTCATAATTCATGATTCATGATTCATGATTCAATTCATGATTTATAATTTATGATTCATGAATCAATTCATGATTCATGATTCATGATTCAATTCATGATTCATGATTCGATTCATGATTTTTGATTCATGATTCGATTCATGATTCATGATTCGATTCATGATTCATGATTCAATTCATGATTCATGATTCATAATTCATGATTCAATTCATGATTCATGATTCATGATTCAATTCATGATTCATGATTCGATTCATGATTTTTGATTCATGATTCATGATTCGATTCATGATTCATGATTCATGATTCAATTCATGATTCATGATTCATGATTCAATTCATGATTCATGATTCATGATTCATAATTCATGATTCAATTCATAATTCATGATTCATGATTCATGATTCGATTCATGATTCTTGATTCATGATTCAATCCATGATTCAATTCATGATTCATGATTCAATTTATTATTCATGATTTAATTCATTATTCAATTCATGATTCATGATTCAATTCAGGATTCAATTCATAATTCATGATTCATGATTCATGATTCAATTCCTGATTCATGATTCATGATTCATGATTCAATTCCTGATTCATGATTCAATTCATGATTCATAATTTATGATTCATGATTCAATTCATGATTCATGATTCAATTCATGATTCATGAATCGATTCATGATTCATGATTCATGATTCAATTCATGATTCATGATTCATGATTCATGATTCATGATTCAATTCCTGATTCATGATTCAATTCATGTTTCATAATTTATGATTCATGATTCAATTCATGATTCATGGTTTAAGATTCATGATTCATGATTCAATTCATGATTCATGATTCAATTCATTATTCGAATCCTGATTCATGATTCATGATTCATGATTCATGATTCATGATTCATGATTCGATTTATGATTCATGATTCATGATTCATGATTCAATTCATGATTCATGATTCATTTCATTATTCGAATCCTGATTCATGATTCATGATTAATGATTCATGATTCGATTTATGATTCATGATTCATGATTCAATTCATGATTCATGATTCAATTCATGATTCATGATTCCATTCATGATTTTTGATTCATGATTCATGATTCGATTCATGATTCATGATTTACTTCATGATTCATGATTCATGATTCATGATTCATGATTCAATTCATGATTCATGATTCAATTCATGATTCTTGATTCATGATTCATAATTTGATTCATAATTCAGGATTCATGAATCAATTCATGATTCATAATTCATGATTCATGATTCAATTCATGATTCATGATTCGATTCATGATTCATGATTTATGATTTAATTAATGATTCATGATTCAATTCATGATTCATAATTCATGATTCATGATTCAATTCATGATTCATGATTCATGATTCATGATTCAATTCATGATTCATGATTCATGATTCGGTTCATGATTCATGATTTATGATTCAATTCATGATTCATGATTCGATTCATGATTCATGATTCAATTCATGATTCATGATTCATGATTAATGATTTAATTCATGATTCATGATTCAATTCATGATTCATGATTCAATTCATGATTCATGATTCAATTCATGATTCATGATTCATGATTCAATTCATGATTCATGATTCGATTCATTATTCATGATTCATGATTAATGATTCAATTCATGATTCATGATTCATGATTTATGATTCATGATTCAATTCATGATTCATGATTCATGATTCAATTCATGATTCATGATTCATGATTCGATTCATGATTCATGATCCATGCTTCAATTCATGATTCATGATTCATGATTTAATTCATGATTCAATTCATGATTCAATTCATGATTCATGATTCGATTCATGATTTTTGATTCATGATTCATGATTCGATTCATGATTCATGATTCATGATTCAATTCATGATTCATGATTCATGATTCAATTCATAATTCATGATTCATGATTCATGATTCGATTCATGATTCTTGATTCATGATTCAATCCATGATTCAATTCATGATTCATGATTCAATTTATTATTCATGATTTAATTCATTATTCAATTCATGATTCATGATTCAATTCAGGATTCAATTCATAATTCATGATTCATGATTCATGATTCAATTCCTGATTCATGATTCATGATTCATGATTCAATTCCTGATTCATGATTCAATTCATGATTCATAATTTATGATTCATGATTCAATTCATGATTCATGATTCAATTCATGATTCATGAATCGATTCATGATTCATGATTCATGATTCAATTCATGATTCATGATTCATGATTCATGATTCATGATTCAATTCCTGATTCATGATTCAATTCATGTTTCATAATTTATGATTCATGATTCAATTCATGATTCATGGTTTAAGATTCATGATTCATGATTCAATTCATGATTCATGATTCAATTCATTATTCGAATCCTGATTCATGATTCATGATTCATGATTCATGATTCATGATTCATGATTCGATTTATGATTCATGATTCATGATTCATGATTCAATTCATGATTCATGATTCAATTCATGATTCATGATTCATTTCATTATTCGAATCCTGATTCATGATTCATGATTAATGATTCATGATTCGATTTATGATTCATGATTCATGATTCAATTCATGATTCATGATTCAATTCATGATTCATGATTCCATTCATGATTTTTGATTCATGATTCATGATTCGATTCATGATTCATGATTTACTTCATGATTCATGATTCATGATTCATGATTCATGATTCATGATTCAATTCATGATTCATGATTCAATTCATGATTCTTGATTCATGATTCATAATTTGATTCATAATTCAGGATTCATGAATCAATTCATGATTCATAATTCATGATTCATGATTCAATTCATGATTCATGATTCGATTCATGATTCATGATTTATGATTTAATTAATGATTCATGATTCAATTCATGATTCATAATTCATGATTCATGATTCAATTCATGATTCATGATTCATGATTCATGATTCAATTCATGATTCATGATTCATGATTCGGTTCATGATTCATGATTTATGATTCAATTCATGATTCATGATTCGATTCATGATTCATGATTCAATTCATGATTCATGATTCATGATTAATGATTTAATTCATGATTCATGATTCAATTCATGATTCATGATTCATGATTCAATTCATGATTCATGATTCAATTCATGATTCATGATTCATGATTCAATTCATGATTCATGATTCGATTCATTATTCATGATTCATGATTAATGATTCAATTCATGATTCATGATTCATGATTTATGATTCATGATTCAATTCATGATTCATGATTCATGATTCAATTCATGATTCATGATTCATGATTCGATTCATGATTCATGATCCATGCTTCAATTCATGATTCATGATTCATGATTTAATTCATGATTCAATTCATGATTCGATTCATGATCCATGATTCAATTCATGATTCATAATTCATGATTCATGATTCGATTCATGATTCATGATTCGATTCATGATTCATGATTCATGATTCAATTCATGATTTATAATTTATGATTCATGAATCAATTCATGATTCATAATTTATGATTCATGATTCAATTCATGATTCATGATTCAATTCATGATTCATGATTCATGATTCGATTCATAAATCATGATTTATGATTCAATTCATGATTCATGATTCAATTCATGATTCATAATTCATGATTCATGATTCAATTCATGATTCATAATTCATGATTTATGATTCAATTCATGATTCATGATTCAATTCATGATTCATAATTCATGATTCATGATTCGATTCATGATTCATGATTTATGATTCAATTCATGATTCGAATCCTAATTCAATTTATGATTCATGATTTGATTTATGATTCATGATTCATGATTCATGATTCAATTCATGATTCAATTCATGATTCATGATTCATTATTCAATTCATGATTTATGATTCGATTCATGATTTTTGATTCATGATTTATTATTCGATTCATGATTCATGATTCATGATTCAATTCATGATTAATGATTCATGATTCATGATTCAATTCATGATTCATGATTCATGATTCATGATTCATGATTCAAATCATAATTTATGATTCATGATTCATGATTCAATTCATGATTCATGATTCGATTCATGATTCTTGATTCATGATTCATGATTTGATTCATGATTCATGATTCAATTCATGATTCATGATTCAAGTTTCATTTCATGATTCATGATTCATTATTCAATTCATGATTCATGATTCATGATTCAATTCATTAATCATGATTCATAATTCAATCCATGATTCAATTCATGATTCATGATTCTTCATTCAATTCATGATTCATGATTCAATTCATGATTCAATTCATGATTCATGATTCAATTCATGATTCATAATTCAATTCATGATTCATGATTTGATTCATAATTCAATTCATGATTCAATATTCAATTCATGATTCATGATTCATGATTCAATTCCTGATTCATGAGTCATGATTCAATTCATGATTCATGATTCATGATTCAATTCTTGATTCATGGTTCGATTCATGATTTTTGATTCATGATTCATGATTCGATTTATGATTCATGATTCATGATTCAATTCATGATTCATGATTCAATTCATGATTCATGATTCATGATTGAATTCATGATTTAATTCATGATTCATGATTCATGATTCAATTTATTATTCATGATTCATGATTTAATTCATGATTCAATTCATGATTTATGATTCATTTCAGGATTCAATTCATGATTCATGATTCATGATTCAATTCATGATTCATGATTCGATTCATGATTCATGATTCATGATTCATGATTCATGATTCAATTCCTGATTCATGATTCAATTCATGATTCATGATTCATGATTCATGATTCATGATTCAATTCCGGATTCATGATTCAATTCATGATTCATAATTTATGATTCATGATTCAATTCATGATTCATGATTCAAGAATCATGATTCATGATTCAATTCATGATTCATGATTCAATTCATGATTCGAATCCTGATTCAATTTATGATTTATGATTTGATTTAGGATACATGATTCATGATTCAATTCATGATTCATGATTCAATTCATGAATCATGATTCATGATTCATGATTCGATTTATGATTCATGATTCATGATTCATGATTCAATTCATAATTCATGATTCATGATTCATGATTCAATTCATAATTAATGATTAATGATTCATGATTCATGATTCAATTCATGATTTATGATTCATGATTCAATTCATGATTCATGATTCATGATTCAATTCATGATTCATGATTCATGATTCATGATTCATGATTCAATTCATGATTCATGATTCATGATTCATGATTCAAATCATAATTTATGATTCATGATTCATGATTCAATTCATGATTCATGATTCGATTCATGATTCTTGATTCATGATTCATGATTTGATTCATGATTCATGATTCATGATTCAATTCATGATTCATGATTCAAGTTTCATTTCATGATTCATGATTCATTATTCAATTCATGATTCATGATTCATAATTCAATCCATGATTCAATTCATGATTCATGATTCAATTTATTATTCATGATTTAATTCATTATTCAATTCATGATTCATGATTCAATTCAGAATTCAATTTATGATTCATGATTCATGATTCAATTCATGATTCATGATTCATGATTCAATTCATGATTCATGATTCGATTCATGATTCATGATTCATGATTCAATTCATGATTCATGATTCATGATTCATGATTCAATTCCTGATTCATGATTCAATTCATGATTCATAATTTATGATTCATGATTCAATTCATGATTCATGATTCAAGATTCATGATTCATGATTCAATTCATGATTCATGATTCAATTCATGATTCAAATCCTGATTCATGATTCATGATTCATGATTCGATTTATGATTCATGATTCATGATTCATGATTAAATTCATGATTCATGATTCAATTCATGATTCATGATACGATTCATGATTTTTGATTCATGATTCATGATTCGATTCATGATTCATGATTCATGATTCATGATTCAATTCATAATTCATGATTCATA
>NW_027446543.1:0-53350 GCF_038048845.1 Mixophyes fleayi | reverse complement strand
ATTCATGATTCATAATTCATGATTCATGATTCAATTCATGATTCATGATTCAAGATTAATGATTCATGATTCAATTCATGATTCGAATCCTGATTCAATTCATGATTCATGATTCAATTTATGATTTATGATTTATGATTCATGATTCATGATTCGATTCATGATTCATGATTCATGATTCATGATTCATGATTCATGATTCAATTCATGATTCATGATTCATGATTCATGATTCAATTTATGATTTATGATTTATGATTCATGATTCAGGATTCGATTCATGATTCGATTCATGATTCATGATTCATGATTCAATTCATGATTCATGATTCATGATTCATGTCTCATGATTCAAATCCTGATTCAATTCATGATTCATGATTCAATTTATGATTCATGATTCATGATTCATGATTCATGATTAAAGATTCAATTCATGATTCATGATTCATGATTCAATTCATGATTCATGATTCATGATTCGATTCAAGATTCATGATTCATGATTTGATTCATGATTCAATTCATGATTCATGATTCAATTCATGATTCAATTCATGATTCATGATTCATGATTCGATTTATGACTCATGATTCATGATTCATGATTCAATTCATGATTCATGATTCTTGATTGAATTAATAATTCATGATTCATGATTCATGATTCAATTCATGATTCGATAAATGATTCTTGATTCATGATTCATGATTCGATTCATGATTCATGATTCATGATTCATGATTCAATTCATGATTCATGATTCGATTCATGATTCTTGATTCATGATTCTTGATTCGATTCATGATTCATGATTCGATTCATGATTCATGATTCAATTCATTATTCGATTCATGATTCTTGATTCATGATTCATGATTTGATTCATGATTCATGATTCATGATTCAATTCATGATTCATGATTCATGATTCATGATTCAATTCTTGATTCAAGATTCATGATTCGATTCATGATTCATGATTCAATTCATGATTCATGATTCGATTCATGATTCAATTCATGATTCATGATTCGATTCATGATTCATGATTCAATTCATGATTCATAATTCATGATTCAATTCATGATTCATGATTCATGATTTAATTCATGATTCAATTCATGATTCATGATTCAATTTATGATTCATGATTCATGATTCATGATTCAATTCATGATTCAATTCATGATTCGATTCCTGATTCAATTCATGATTCATGATTCGATTTATGATTCATGATTCATAATTCATGTCATGATTCATGATTCATGATTCATGATTCAATTCATGATTCATGATTCAATTCATGATTCATGATTTAATTCATGATTCAAATCCTGATTTAATTCATGATTCATTATTCGATTTATGATTTATGATTCATGATTCAATTCATGATTCATGATTCATGATTCATGATTCATGATTCATGATTCAATTCATGATTCATGATTTATGATTCAATTCATTATTCATGATCCATGATTCAATTCATGATTCAATTCATGATTCATGATTCATGATTCAATTCATGATTTATGATTCGATTCATGATTTATGATTCATGATTCAATTCATGATTCAATTCATTATTCATGATTCATGATTCCATTCATGATTCAATTCATGATTCATGATTCATGATTCAATTCATGATTCATGATTCGATTCATGATTCTTGATTCATGATTCTTGATTCGATTCATGATTCATGATTCGATTCATGATTCATGATTCAATTCATTATTCGATTCATGATTCTTGATTCATGATTCATGATTTGATTCATGATTCATGATTCATGATTCAATTCATGATTCATGATTCATGATTCATGATTCAATTCTTGATTCAAGATTCATGATTCGATTCATGATTCATGATTCAATTCATGATTCATGATTCGATTCATGATTCAATTCATGATTCATGATTCGATTCATGATTCATGATTCAATTCATGATTCATAATTCATGATTCAATTCATGATTCATGATTCATGATTTAATTCATGATTCAATTCATGATTCATGATTCAATTTATGATTCATGATTCATGATTCATGATTCAATTCATGATTCAATTCATGATTCGATTCCTGATTCAATTCATGATTCATGATTCGATTTATGATTCATGATTCATAATTCATGTCATGATTCATGATTCATGATTCATGATTCAATTCATGATTCATGATTCAATTCATGATTCATGATTTAATTCATGATTCAAATCCTGATTTAATTCATGATTCATTATTCGATTTATGATTTATGATTCATGATTCAATTCATGATTCATGATTCATGATTCATGATTCATGATTCAATTCATGATTCATGATTTATGATTCAATTCATTATTCATGATCCATGATTCAATTCATGATTCAATTCATGATTCATGATTCATGATTCAATTCATGATTTATGATTCGATTCATGATTTATGATTCATGATTCAATTCATGATTCAATTCATTATTCATGATTCATGATTCCATTCATGATTCAATTCATGATTCATGATTCATGATTCAATTCATGATTTATGATTCGATTCATGATTTATGATTCATGATTCAATTCATGATTCATGATTCATGATTCATGATTCAATTCATGATTCATGATTCAATTCATGATTTATGATTCATGATTCAATTCATGATTAAATTCATGATTCATGATTCAATTCATGATTCATGATTCAATTCATGATTCAATTCATGATTCAATTCATGACTCATGATTCATGATTCAATTCATGACTCATGATTCATGATTCATGATTCAATTCATGATTCATGATTCATGATTCAATTCATGATTCGATTCATGATTCTTGATTCATGATTCATGATTCAATTCATGATTCGAATCCTGATTCAATTCATGATTCATGATTCAATTTATGATTTATGATTTATGATTCATGTCATGATTCATGATTCTTGATTCATGATTCAATTCATGATTCATGATTCATGATTCAATTCATGATTCATGATTCATGATTCATGATTCATGATTCGATTCATGATTCATGATTCATGATTCATGATTCGATTCATGATTCATGATTCATGATTCATGATTCTATTCATGATTCCTGATTCATGATTCAATTCATGATTCATGATTCGATTCATGATTCATGATTCATGATTCAATTCATGATTCATGATTCATGATTCAATTCATGATTCATGATTCATGATTAAATTCATGATTCATGATTCATGATTCGATTCATGATTCATGATTCATGATTCATGATTCAATTCATGATTCATGATTCAATTCATGATTCATGATTCAATTCATGACTCATGATTCATGATTCATGATTCAATTCATGATTCATGATTCATGATTCATGATTCAATTCATGATTCGATTCATGATTCTTGATTCATGATTCATGATTCGATTCATGATTCATGATTCATGATTCAATTCATGATTCGAATCCTGATTCAATTCATGATTCATGATTCAATTCATGATTTATGATTTATGATTCATGTCATGATTCATGATTCATGATTCATGATTCAATTCATGATTCATGATTCATGATTCAATTCATGATTCATGATTCAATTTATGATTTATGATTTATGATTCATGTCATGATTCATGATTCTTGATTCATGATTCAATTCATGATTCATGATTCATGATTCAATTCATGATTCATGATTCATGATTCATGATTCATGATTCGATTCATGATTCATGATTCATGATTCTATTCATGATTCCTGATTCATGATTCAATTCATGATTCATGATTCGATTCATGATTCTTGATTCATGATTCATAATTCGATTCATGATTCATGATTCATGATTCAATTCATGATTCATGATTCATGATTCATGATTCAATTCATGATTCAATATTCATGATTCGAGATTCAATTCATGATTCATGATTCGATTCATGATTCAATTCATGATTTATGATTCGATTCATGATTCATGATTCAATTCATGATTCAATTCATGATTCATGATTCATGATTCAATTTATGATTCATGATTCATAATTCATGATTCAATTCATGATTCGATTCATCATTCAATTCATGTTTCAATTCATGATTCATGATTCATGATTCGATTCATGATTCAATTCATTAATCGATTCATGATTCAATTCATGATTCAATGCATGATTCATGATTCAATTTATGATTTATGATTTATGATTCATGTCATGATTCGAATCCTGATTCAATTCATTAATCGATTCATGATTCAATTCATGATTCAATTCATGATTTATGATTCAATTCATGATTCATGATTCGATTTATAATTCATGATTCATGATTCATGATTCAATTCATGATTCATAAATCAATTCATGATTCATAATTCATGATTCATGATTCAATTCATAATCCATGATTCAATTTATGATTCATGATTCGATTCATGATTCATGATTCATGATTCAATTCATGATTCATGATTCATGATTCATAATTCAATTCATGATTCATAATTCAATTCATGATTCATAATTCATGATTCATGATTCAATTCATGATTCATGATTCAATTTATGATTTATGATTTATGATTCATGTCATGATTCGAATCCTGATTCAATTCATGATTCATGATTCAATTTATGATTCATGATTCAATTCATGATTCATGATTCATGATTAAAGATTCAATTCATGATTCATAATTCATGATTCATGATTCAATTCATGATTCATGATTCAATTCATGATTCATGATTCAATTTATGATTTATGATTTATGATTCATGTCATGATTCGCATCCTGATTCAATTCATGATTCATGATTCATGATTCATGATTCAATTCATGATTCATGATTCATGATTAAAGATTCAATTCATGATTCATGATTCATGATTCATGATTCGATTCATGATTTATGATTCATGATTCATGATTCAATTCATGATTCATGATTCATGATTCAATTCATGATTCATGATTCAATTCATGATTCATGATTCATGATTCATAATTCGATTCATGATTCATCATTCATGATTCAATTCATGACTCATGATTCATGATTCATGATTCAATTCATGATTCATGATTCATGATTCATGATTCTTGATTGAATTAATAATTCATGATTCATGATTCATGATTCAATTCATGATTCGATTAATGATTCTTGATTCATTATTCATGATTCGATTCATGATTCATGATTCATGATTCATGATTCAATTCATGATTCATGATTCGATTCATGATTCTTGATTCATGATTCATGATTTGATTCATGATTCATGATTCATTTCATGATTCATGATTCATGATTCAATTCATGATTCATGATTCATGATTCAATTCATGATTCAATTCATGATTCATGATTCATGATTCAATTTATGATTCATGATTCATGATTCATGATTCAATTCATGATTCATGATTCATGATTCAATTCATGATTCAATTCATGATTCATGATTCATGATTCATGATTCAATTCATGATTCGAATCCTGATTCAATTCATGATTCATGATTCAATTTATGATTTATGATTTATGATTCTTGTCATGATTCATGATTCTTGATTCATGATTCAATTCATGATTCATGATTCATGATTTAATTCATGATTCAATTCATGATTCATGATTCATGATTCAATTTATGATTTATGATTTATGATTCATGTCATGATTCATGATTCTTGATTCATGATTGAATTCATGATTCATGATTCATGATTCAATTCATGATTTATGATTCATGATTCATGATTCATGATTCAATTCATGATTTATGATTCATGATTCATGATTCGATTCATGATTCATGATTCATGATTCATGATTCTATTCATGATTCCTGATTCATGATTCAATTCATGATTCATGATTCGATTCATGATTCTTGATTCATGATTCATAATTCGATTCATGATTCATGATTCATGATTCAATTCATGATTCATGATTCATGATTCATGATTCAATTCATGATTCATGATTCATGATTCATGATTCAATTCATGATTCAAGATTCATGATTCGATTCATGATTCATGATTCAATTCATGATTCATGATTCGATTCATGATTCAATTCATGATTTATGATTTGATTCATGATTCATGATTCAATTCATGATTCATAATTCATGATTCACTTCATGATTCATGATTCAATTCATGATTCATGATTCAATTCATGATTCAATTCATGATTCATGATTCATGATTCAATTTATGATTCATGATTCATAATTCATGATTCAATTCATGATTCGATTCATCATTCAATTCATGATTCAATTCATGATTCATGATTCATGATTCATGATTCATGATTCATGATTCATGATTCAATTCATTAATCGATTCATGATTCAATTCATGATTCAATTCATGATACATGATTTGATTCATGATTCATGATTCAATTCATGATTCATGATTCATGATTCATAATTCAATTCATGATTCATGATTCAATTCATGATTCATGATTCATGAATTATGATTCAATTCATGATTCATGATTCAATTTATGATTTATGATTTATGATTCATGTCATGATTCGAATCCTGATTCAATTCATGATTCATGATTTGATTCATGATTCAATTCATGATTCATGATTCGTTTCATGATTCATGATTCAATTCATGATTCATAATTCATGATTCAATTCATGATTCATGATTCAATTCATGATTCAATTCATGATTTATGATTCATGATTCAATTTATGATTCATGATTCATAATTCATGATTCAATTCATGATTCGATTCATGATTCAATTCATGATTCAATTCATGATTCATGATTCATGATTCGATTCATGATTCAATTCATTAATCGATTCATGATTCAATTCATGATTCAATTCATGATTCATGATTCAATTCATGATTCATGATTCAATTCATGATTCATGATTCATGATTCATAATTCAATTCATGATTCATAATTCAATTCATGATTCATAATTCATGATTCATGATTCAATTCATGATTCATGATTCAATTTATGATTTATGATTTATGATTCATGATTCAATTCATGATTCATGATTCAATTCATGATTCATGATTCATGATTCATAATTCAATTCATGATTCATAATTCAATTCATGATTCATAATTCATGATTCATGATTCAATTCATGATTCATGATTCAATTTATGATTTATGATTTATGATTCATGATTCAATTCATGATTCATGATTCAATTCATGATTCGTGATTCATGATTCAATTCATGATTCATGATTCATGATTCATAATTCAATTCATGATTCATAATTCATGATTCATGATTCAATTCATGATTCATGATTCAAGATTAATGATTCATGATTCAATTCATGATTCGAATCCTGATTCAATTCATGATTCATGATTCAATTTATGATTTATGATTTATGATTCATGATTCATGATTCGATTCATGATTCATGATTCATGATTCATGATTCAATTCATGATTCATGATTCATGATTCATGATTCATGATTCGATTCATGATTCATGATTCATGATTCATGATTCAATTTATGATTTATGATTTATGATTCATGATTCATGATTCGATTCATGATTCGATTCATGATTCATGATTCATGATTCATGATTCAATTCATGATTCATGATTCATGATTCATGATTCATGATTCGAATCCTGATTCAATTCATGATTCATGATTCAATTTATGATTCATGATTCATGATTCATGATTCATGATTAAAGATTCAATTCATGATTCATGATTCATGATTCATTTCATGATTCATGATTCATGATTCGATTCAAGATTCATGATTCATGATTTGATTCATGATTCAATTCATGATTCATGATTCAATTCATGATTCAATTCATGATTCATGATTCATGATTCATGATTCGATTTATGACTCATGATTCATGATTCATGATTCAAATTATGATTCATGATTCTTGATTGAATTAATAATTCATGATTCATGATTCATGATTCAATTCATGATTCGATAAATGATTCTTGATTCATGATTCATGATTCGATTCATGATTCATGATTTATGATTCAATTCATGATTCATGATTCGATTCATGATTCTTGATTCATGATTCATGATTCGATTCATGATTCATGATTCGATTCATGATTCATGATTCAATTCATTATTCGATTCATGATTCTTGATTCATGATTCATGATTTGATTCATGATTCATGATTCATGATTCAATTCATGATTCATGATTCATGATTCATGATTCAATTCTTGATTCAAGATTCATGATTCGATTCATGATTCATGATTCAATTCATGATTCATGATTCGATTCATGATTCAATTCATGATTCATGATTCGATTCATGATTCATGATTCAATTCATGATTCATAATTCATGATTCAATTCATGATTCATGATTCATGATTTAATTCATGATTCAATTCATGATTCATGATTCAATTTATGATTCATGATTCATGATTCATGATTCAATTCATGATTCAATTCATGATTCGATTCCTGATTCAATTCATGATTCATGATTCGATTCATGATTCATGATTCAATTCATGATTCATGATTCAATTCATGATTCATGATTCAATTCATGATTCATGATTTAATTCATGATTCAAATCCTGATTTAATTCATGATTCATTATTCGATTTATGATTTATGATTCATGATTCAATTCATGATTCATGATTCATGATTCATGATTCATGATTCAATTCATGATTCATGATTTATGATTCAATTCATTATTCATGATCCATGATTCAATTCATGATTCAATTCATGATTCATGATTCATGATTCAATTCATGATTTATGATTCGATTCATGATTTATGATTCATGATTCAATTCATGATTCAATTCATTATTCATGATTCATGATTCCATTCATGATTCAATTCATGATTCATGATTCATGATTCAATTCATGATTTATGATTCGATTCATGATTTATGATTCATGATTCAATTCATGATTCATGATTCATGATTCATGATTCAATTCATGATTCATGATTCAATTCATGATTTATGATTCATGATTCAATTCATGATTAAATTCATGATTCATGATTCAATTCATGATTCATGATTCAATTCATGATTCATGATTCATGATTCATGATTCAATTCATGATTCATGATTCATGATTCATGATTCAATTCATGATTCATGATTCATGATTCAATTCATGACTCAATTTATGATTCATGATTCAATTCATGATTCATGATTCGATTCATGATTCATGATTCAATTCATGATTCATGATTCATAATTTAATTCACGATTCATGATTCAATTCATGATTCATGATTCGATTCATGATTCATGATTCATGATTCAATTCATGATTCATGATTCATGATTCATGATTCATAATTCAATTCATGATTCATGATTCAATTCATGATTCATAATTCCTGATTCATGATTCAATTCATGATTCATGATTCAAGATTAATGATTCATGATTCAATTCATGATTCGAATCCTGATTCAATTCCTGATTCATGATTCAATTTATGATTTATGATTCATGATTCATGATTCGATTCATGAATCATGATTCATGATTCATGATTCAATTCATGATTCATGATTCGATTCATGATTCTTGATTCATGATTCATGATTCAATTCATGATTCATGATTCATGATTCATGATTCTTGATTGAATTAATAATTCATGATTCATGATTCATGATTCAATTCATGATTCGATTCATGATTCTTGATTCATGATTCATGATTCGATTCATGATTCATGACTCATGATTCGATTCATGATTCATGATTCATGATTCAATTCATGATTCATGATTCATGATTCATGATTCAATTCATGATTCAAGATTCATGATTCGATTCATGATTCATGATTCAATTCATGATTCATGATTCGATTCATGATTCAATTCATGATTCATGATTCATGATTCAATTCATGATTCATAATTCATGATTTAATTCATGATTCATGATTCAATTCTTGATTCAATTCATGATTCATGATTCATGATTCAATTCATGATTTATGATTTGATTCATGATTCATGATTCATGATTCATGATTCAATTCATGATTCAAGATTCATGATTCGATTCATGATTCATGATTCAATTCATGATTCATGATTCGATTCATGATTCAATTCATGATTCATGATTCATGATTCAATTCATGATTCATAATTCATGATTTAATTCATGATTCATGATTCAATTCTTGATTCAATTCATGATTCATGATTCATGATTCAATTTATGAATCATGATTCATAATTTATGATTCAATTCATGATTCGATTCATCATTCAATTCATGATTCAATTCATGATTCATGATTCATGATTCATGATTCATGATTCATGATTCAATTCATTAATCGATTCATGATTCAATTCATGATTCAATTCATGATTCATGATTCAATTCATGATACATGATTTGATTCATGATTCATAATTCAATTCATGATTCATGATTCAATTCATGATTCATGATTCATGAATTATGATTCAATTCATGATTCATGATTCAATTTATGATTTATGATTTATGATTCATGTCATGATTCGAATCCTGATTCAATTCATGATTCATGATTTGATTCATGATTCAATTCATGATTCATGATTCGTTTCATGATTCATGATTCAATTCATGATTCATAATTCATGATTCAATTCATGATTCATGATTCAATTCATGATTCAATTCATGATTTATGATTCATGATTCAATTTATGATTCATGATTCATAATTCATGATTCAATTCATGATTCGATTCATGATTCAATTCATGATTCAATTCATGATTCATGATTCATGATTCGATTCATGATTCAATTCATTAATCGATTCATGATTCAATTCATGATTCAATTCATGATTCATGATTCAATTCATGATTCATGATTCAATTCATGATTCATGATTCATGATTCATAATTCAATTCATGATTCATAATTCAATTCATGATTCATAATTCATGATTCATGATTCAATTCATGATTCATGATTCAATTTATGATTTATGATTTATGATTCATGATTCAATTCATGATTCATGATTCAATTCATGATTCATGATTCATGATTCATAATTCAATTCATGATTCATAATTCAATTCATGATTCATAATTCATGATTCATGATTCAATTCATGATTCATGATTCAATTCATGATTCGTGATTCATGATTCAATTCATGATTCAATTCATGATTCATGATTCGATTCATGATTCATGATTCAATTCATGATTCATAATTCATTAATCAATTCATGATTCATGATTCATGATTTAATTCATGATTCAATTCATGATTCATGATTCAATTTATGATTCATGATTCATGATTCATGATTCAATTCATGATTCAATTCATGATTCGATTCCTGATTCAATTCATGATTCATGATTCGATTCATGATTCATGATTCAATTCATGATTCATGATTCAATTCATGATTCATGATTCAATTCATGATTCATGATTTAATTCATGATTCAAATCCTGATTTAATTCATGATTCATTATTCGATTTATGATTTATGATTCATGATTCAATTCATGATTCATGATTCATGATTCATGATTCATGATTCAATTCATGATTCATGATTTATGATTCAATTCATTATTCATGATCCATGATTCAATTCATGATTCAATTCATGATTCATGATTCATGATTCAATTCATGATTTATGATTCGATTCATGATTTATGATTCATGATTCAATTCATGATTCAATTCATTATTCATGATTCATGATTCCATTCATGATTCAATTCATGATTCATGATTCATGATTCAATTCATGATTTATGATTCGATTCATGATTTATGATTCATGATTCAATTCATGATTCATGATTCATGATTCATGATTCAATTCATGATTCATGATTCAATTCATGATTTATGATTCATGATTCAATTCATGATTAAATTCATGATTCATGATTCAATTCATGATTCATGATTCAATTCATGATTCATGATTCATGATTCATGATTCAATTCATGATTCATGATTCATGATTCATGATTCAATTCATGATTCATGATTCATGATTCAATTCATGACTCAATTTATGATTCATGATTCAATTCATGATTCATGATTCGATTCATGATTCATGATTCAATTCATGATTCATGATTCATAATTTAATTCATGATTCATAATTCAATTCATGATTCATGATTCAATTCATGATTCATAATTCCTGATTCATGATTCAATTCATGATTCATGATTCAAGATTAATGATTCATGATTCAATTCATGATTCGAATCCTGATTCAATTCCTGATTCATGATTCAATTTATGATTTATGATTCATGATTCATGATTCGATTCATGAATCATGATTCATGATTCATGATTCAATTCATGATTCATGATTCGATTCATGATTCTTGATTCATGATTCATGATTCAATTCATGATTCATGATTCATGATTCATGATTCTTGATTGAATTAATAATTCATGATTCATGATTCATGATTCAATTCATGATTCGATTCATGATTCTTGATTCATGATTCATGATTCGATTCATGATTCATGACTCATGATTCGATTCATGATTCATGATTCATGATTCAATTCATGATTCATGATTCATGATTCATGATTCAATTCATGATTCAAGATTCATGATTCGATTCATGATTCATGATTCAATTCATGATTCATGATTCGATTCATGATTCAATTCATGATTCATGATTCATGATTCAATTCATGATTCATAATTCATGATTTAATTCATGATTCATGATTCAATTCTTGATTCAATTCATGATTCATGATTCATGATTCAATTCATGATTTATGATTTGATTCATGATTCATGATTCAATTCATGATTCATAATTCATGATTCACTTCATGATTCATGATTCAATTCATGATTCATGATTCAATTCATGATTCAATTCATGATTCATGATTCATGATTCAATTTATGATTCATGATTCATAATTTATGATTCAATTCATGATTCGATTCATCATTCAATTCATGATTCAATTCATGATTCATGATTCATGATTCATGATTCATGATTCATGATTCAATTCATTAATCGATTCATGATTCAATTCATGATTCAATTCATGATTCATGATTCAATTCATGATACATGATTTGATTCATGATTCATGATTCAATTCATGATTCATGATTCATGATTCATAATTCAATTCATGATTCATGATTCAATTCATGATTCATGATTCATGAATTATGATTCAATTCATGATTCATGATTCAATTTATGATTTATGATTTATGATTCATGTCATGATTCGAATCCTGATTCAATTCATGATTCATGATTTGATTCATGATTCAATTCATGATTCATGATTCGTTTCATGATTCATGATTCAATTCATGATTCATAATTCATGATTCAATTCATGATTCATGATTCAATTCATGATTCAATTCATGATTTATGATTCATGATTCAATTTATGATTCATGATTCATAATTCATGATTCAATTCATGATTCGATTCATGATTCAATTCATGATTCAATTCATGATTCATGATTCATGATTCGATTCATGATTCAATTCATTAATCGATTCATGATTCAATTCATGATTCAATTCATGATTCATGATTCAATTCATGATTCATGATTCAATTCATGATTCATGATTCATGATTCATAATTCAATTCATGATTCATAATTCAATTCATGATTCATAATTCATGATTCATGATTCAATTCATGATTCATGATTCAATTTATGATTTATGATTTATGATTCATGATTCAATTCATGATTCATGATTCAATTCATGATTCATGATTCATGATTCATAATTCAATTCATGATTCATAATTCAATTCATGATTCATAATTCATGATTCATGATTCAATTCATGATTCATGATTCAATTTATGATTTATGATTTATGATTCATGATTCAATTCATGATTCATGATTCAATTCATGATTCGTGATTCATGATTCAATTCATGATTCATGATTCATGATTCATAATTCAATTCATGATTCATAATTCATGATTCATGATTCAATTCATGATTCATGATTCAAGATTAATGATTCATGATTCAATTCATGATTCGAATCCTGATTCAATTCATGATTCATGATTCAATTTATGATTTATGATTTATGATTCATGATTCATGATTTGATTCATGATTCATGATTCATGATTCATGATTCAATTCATGATTCATGATTGATGATTCATGATTCATGATTCGATTCATGATTCATGATTCATGATTCATGATTCAATTTATGATTTATGATTTATGATTCATGATTCATGATTCGATTCATGATTCGATTCATGATTCATGATTCATGATTCATGATTCAATTCATGATTCATGATTCATGATTCATGATTCATGATTCGAATCCTGATTCAATTCATGATTCATGATTCAATTTATGATTCATGATTCATGATTCATGATTCATGATTAAAGATTCAATTCATGATTCATGATTCATGATTCAATTCATGATTCATGATTCATGATTCGATTCAAGATTCATGATTCATGATTTGATTCATGATTCAATTCATGATTCATGATTCAATTCATGATTCAATTCATGATTCATGATTCATGATTCATGATTCGATTTATGACTCATGATTCATGATTCATGATTCAAATTATGATTCATGATTCTTGATTGAATTAATAATTCATGATTCATGATTCATGATTCAATTCATGATTCGATAAATGATTCTTGATTCATGATTCATGATTCGATTCATGATTCATGATTCATGATTCATGATTCAATTCATGATTCATGATTCGATTCATGATTCTTGATTCATGATTCATGATTCGATTCATGATTCATGATTCGATTCATGATTCATGATTCAATTCATTATTCGATTCATGATTCTTGATTCATGATTCATGATTTGATTCATGATTCATGATTCATGATTCAATTCATGATTCATGATTCATGATTCATGATTCAATTCTTGATTCAAGATTCATGATTCGATTCATGATTCATGATTCAATTCATGATTCATGATTCGATTCATGATTCAATTCATGATTCATGATTCGATTCATGATTCATGATTCAATTCATGATTCATAATTCATGATTCAATTCATGATTCATGATTCATGATTTAATTCATGATTCAATTCATGATTCATGATTCAATTTATGATTCATGATTCATGATTCATGATTCAATTCATGATTCAATTCATGATTCGATTCCTGATTCAATTCATGATTCATGATTCGATTCATGATTCATGATTCAATTCATGATTCATGATTCAATTCATGATTCATGATTTAATTCATGATTCAAATCCTGATTTAATTCATGATTCATTATTCGATTTATGATTTATGATTCATGATTCAATTCATGATTCATGATTCATGATTCATGATTTATGATTCAATTCATGATTCATGATTTATGATTCAATTCATTATTCATGATCCATGATTCAATTCATTATTCATGATTCATGATTCCATTCATGATTCAATTCATGATTCATGATTCATGATTCAATTCATGATTTATGATTCGATTCATGATTTATGATTCATGATTCAATTCATGATTCATGATTCATGATTCATGATTCAATTCATGATTCATGATTCAATTCATGATTTATGATTCATGATTCAATTCATGATTAAATTCATGATTCATGATTCAATTCATGATTCATGATTCAATTCATGATTCATGATTCATGATTCATGATTCAATTCATGATTCATGATTCATGATTCATGATTCAATTCATGATTCATGATTCATGATTCAATTCATGACTCAATTTATGATTCATGATTCAATTCATGATTCATGATTCGATTCATGATTCATGATTCAATTCATGATTCATGATTCATAATTTAATTCACGATTCATGATTCAATTCATGATTCATGATTCGATTCATGATTCATGATTCATGATTCAATTCATGATTCATGATTCATGATTCATGATTCATAATTCAATTCATGATTCATGATTCAATTCATGATTCATAATTCCTGATTCATGATTCAATTCATGATTCATGATTCAAGATTAATGATTCATGATTCAATTCATGATTCGAATCCTGGTTCAATTCCTGATTCATGATTCAATTTATGATTTATGATTCATGATTCATGATTCGATTCATGAATCATGATTCATGATTCATGATTCAATTCATGATTCATGATTCGATTCATGATTCTTGATTCATGATTCATGATTCAATTCATGATTCATGATTCATGATTCATGATTCTTGATTGAATTAATAATTCATGATTCATGATTCATGATTCAATTCATGATTCGATTCATGATTCTTGATTCATGATTCATGATTCGATTCATGATTCATGACTCATGATTCGATTCATGATTCATGATTCATGATTCAATTCATGATTCATGATTCATGATTCATGATTCAATTCATGATTCAAGATTCATGATTCGATTCATGATTCATGATTCAATTCATGATTCATGATTCAATTCTTGATTCAATTCATGATTCATGATTCATGATTCAATTTATGATTCATGATTTATAATTCATGATTCAATTCATGATTTGATTCATGATTCAATTCATGATTCAATTCATGATTCATGATTCATGATTCGATTCATGATTTAATTCATTAATCGATTAATGATTCAATTCATGATTCATGATTCGATTCATTATTCATGATTCATGATTCAATTCATGATTCATAATTCAATTCATGATTCATTATTCAATTCATGATTCATAATTCATGATTCATGATTCAATTCATGATTAATGATTTAATTCATGATTCATGATTCATGATTCGATTCATGATTCATGATTCATGATTCAATTCATGATTCATGATTCATGATTCGATTCATGATTCATGATTCGATTCATGATTCATGATTCAATTCATGACTCATGATTCATGATTCATGATTCAATTCATGATTCATGATTCATGATTCTTGATTAAATTAATAATTCATGATTCATGATTCATGATTTATGATTCAATTCATGATTCATGATTCATGATTCAATTCATGATTCATAATTTATGATTCATGATTCAAATCATGATTCATGATACATAATTCATGATACATGATTCATGATTCAATTCATGATTCATGACTCAATTCATGATTCGATTCATGATTCAATTCATGATTCATGATTCCATTCATGATTCAATTCATGATTCATGATTCGATTTATGATTCATGATTCAATTCATGATAAAATTCATGATTCATGATTCATGATTCATGATTCATGATTAAATTCATGATTCATGATTCATGATTTATGATTCAATTCATGATTCATGATTCAATCCATGATTCATAATTCATGATTCATGATTCAATTCATGATTCAATTCATGATTCATGATTCATGATTTATGATTCAATTCATGATTCATGATTCATGATTCAATTCATGATTCATGATTCATGATTCGATTCATGATTCATGATTCATGATTCATGATTTAATTCATGATTCATGATTCATGATTCAATTCATGATTCATGATTCATGATTTAATACATGATTCATGATTCAATTCATGATTCTTAATTCATGATTCGATTCATGATTCATGATTCATGATTCAATTCATATTTCATTATTCATGATTCATGATTCATGATTCATTAATCATGAATCGATTCATGATTCATGATTCATGATTCAATTCATGATTCATGATTCATGATTCAATTCATGATTCATGAATCATGATTCATGATTCATGATTCAATTCATGATTCATGATTAATGATTCAATTCATGATTCATGATTTATGATTCATGATTTAATACATGATTCAATTCATGATTCATGATTCTTGATTCATGATTCAATTCATGATTCATGATTCATGATTCAATTCATGATTCATTATTCATGATTCATTATTCATGATTTATGATTTAATTCATGATTCATGATTCATAATTCTTGATTGAATTAATAATTCATGATTCATGATTCAATTTATGATTCGATTCATGATTCTTGTTTCATGTTTCATGATTCGATTCATAAATCATGATTCATGATTCAATTTATGATTCATGATTCATGATTCATGATTCAATTCATGATTCAAGATTCATGATTCGATTCATGATTCATGATTCAATTCATGATTCATAATTCGATTCATGATTCAATTCATGATTCATGATTCGCTTCATGATTCATGATTCAATTCATGATTCATAATTCATGATTCAATTCATGATTCATGATTCAATTCATAATTCAATTCATTTTTATGATTCATGATTCAATTTATGATTCATGATTCATAATTCATGATTCAATTCATGATTCGATTCATGATTCAATTCATGATTCAATTCATGATTCATGATTCATGATTCGATTCATGATTCAATTCATTAATCGATTCATGATTCAATTCATGATTCAATTCATGATTCATGATTCAATTCCTGATTCATGATTCGATTCATGATTCATGATTCAAGATTCAATTCATGATTCATGATTCATGATTCATAATTCAATTCATGATTCATAATTCATGATTCATGATTCAAATCATGATTCATGATTTAATTCATGATTCATGATTCAATTTATGATTTATGATTTATGATTCATGTCATGATTCGAATCCTGATTCAATTCATGATTCATGATTCAATTCATGATTTAATTCATGATTCATGATTCATGATTCAATTTATGATTCATGATTCATAATTCATGATTCAATTCATGATTCGATTCATGATTCAATTCATGATTCAATTCATGATTCATGATTCGATTTATGATTCATGATTCAATTCATGATAAAATTCATGATTCATGATTTGATTCATGATTCATGATTCAATTCTTGATTCATGATTCATGATTCATGATTCAATTCATGATTCATGATTCGATTTATGATTCATGATTCAATTCATGATAAAATTCATGATTCATGATTTGATTCATGATTCATGATTCAATTCTTGATTCATGATTCATGATTCATGATTCAATTCATGATTCATGATTCATGATTCATGATTCAATTCATGATTCATGATTCATGATTCAATCCATGATTCATAATTCATGATTCATGATTCAATTCATGATTCAATTCATGATTCATGATTCATGATTCAATTCATGATTCATGATTCATGATTTGATTCATGATTCATGATTCATGATTCGATTCATGATTCATGATTCATGATTCAATTCATGATTCATGATTCATGATTTGATTCATGATTCATGATTCATGATTCGATTCATGATTCATGATTTAATTCATGATTCATGATTCAATTCTTGATTCAATTCATGATTCATGATTCATGATTCAATTTATGATTCATGATTTATAATTCATGATTCAATTCATGATTTGATTCATGATTCAATTCATGATTCAATTCATGATTCATGATTCATGATACGATTCATGATTCAATTCATTAATCGATTAATGATTCAATTCATGATTCATGATTCGATTCATGATTCATGATTCATGATTCAATTCATGATTCATGATTCATGATTCATAATTCAATTCATGATTCATTATTCAATTCATGATTCATAATTCATGATTCATGATTCAATTCATGATTAATGATTCAATTCATGATTCATGATTCATGATTCAATTCATGATTCATGATTCATGATTCGATTCATGATTCATGATTCATGATTCGATTCATGATTCATGATTCATGATTCATGATTCAATTCATGATTTATGATTCACGATTCAATTCATGATTCATGATTCGATTCATGATTCATGATTCATGATTCAATTCATGACTCATGATTCATGATTCATGATTCAATTCATGATTCATGATTCATGATTCTTGATTGAATTAATAATTCATGATTCATGATTCATGATTCATGATTCAATTCATGATTTATGATTCGATTAATGATTCTTGATTCATGATTCATGATTCGATTCATGATTCATGATTCATGATTCATGATTCAATTCATGATTCATGATTCGATTCATGATTCTTGATTCATGATTCATGATTCGATTCCTGATTCATGATTCCATTCATGATTCATGATTCAATTCATGATTCATGATTCAATTCATGATTCATGATTCATGATTCAATTCATGATTCAATTCATGATTCATGATTCATGATTCAATTTATGATTCATGATTCATGATTCATGATTCATGATTCAATTCACTATTCATGATACATGATTCATGATTCAATTCATGATTCATGATTCATGATTCATGATTCAATTCATGATTCATGATTCATGATTTATGATTCAATTCATGATTCATGATTCATGATTCAATTCATGATTCATAATTTATGATTCATGATTCAAATCATGCTTCATGATACATGATTCATGATACATGATTCATGATTCAATTCATGATTCATGAATCAATTCATAATTCGATTCATGATTCAATTCATGATTCATGATTAAATTTATGATTCATGTTTCATGAATTATTTCATAATTCATGATTCAATTCATGATTCATGATTCCATTCATGATTCAATTCATGATTCATGATTTGATTTATGATTCATGATTCAATTCATGATTCAATTCATGATTCATGATTCATGATTCAATTTATGATTCATGATTCATGATTCATGATTCATGATTCATGATTCAATTCATGATTCATGATACATGATTCATGATTCAATTCATGATTCATGATTCATGATTCATGATTCATGATTCATGATTCAATTCATGATTCATGATTCATGATTTATGATTCAATTCATGATTCATGATTCAATTCATGATTCATAATTTATGATTCATGATTCAAATCATGCTTCATGATACATGATTCATGATACATGATTCATGATTCAATTCATGATTCATGATACATGATTCATGATACATGATTCATGATTCAATTCATGATTCATGACTCAATTCATAAATCGATTCATGATTCAATTCATGATTCATGATTAAATTTATGATTCATGTTTCATGATTTAATTCATAATTCATGATTCAATTCATGATTCATGATTCCATTCATGATTCAATTCATGATTCATGATTTGATTTATGATTCATGATTCAATTCATGATAAAATTCATGATTCATGATTCGATTCATGATTCATGATTCAATTCTTGATTCATGATTCATGATTCATGATTCATGATTCAATTCATGATTCATGATTTATGATTCAATTCATGATTCATGATTCAATCCATGATTCATAATTCATGATTCATGATTCAATTCATGATTCAATTCATGATTCATGATTCATGATTTATGATTCAATTCATGATTCATGATTCATGATTCGATTCATGATTCATGATTCATGATTCGATTCATGATTCATGATTCATGATTCATGATTGAATTCATGATTCATGATTCATGATTCATGATTTAATTCATGATTCATGATTCATGATTCAATTCATGATTCTTGATTCATGATTTGATTCATATTTCATTATTCATGATTCATGATTCATGATTCATTAATCATGAATCGATTCATGATTCATGATTCATGATTCAATTCATGATTCATGATTCATGATTCAATTCATGATTCATGATTCATGATTCAATTCAGGATTCATGAATCATGATTCATGATTCATGATTCAATTCATGATTCATGATTCATGATTCAATTCATGATTCATGATTTATGATTCATGATTTAATACATGATTCAATTCATGATTCATGATTCTTGATTCATGATTCGATTCATGATTCATGATTCATGATTCAATTCATGATTCATTATTCATGATTCATGATTCATGATTTATGATTTAATTCATGATTCATGATTCATGATTCATGATTCTTGATTGAATTAATAATTCATGATTCATAATTCATGATTCAATTTATGATTCAATTCATGATTCTTGATTCATGATTCATGATTCGATTCATGAATCATGATTCATGATTCAATTTATGATTAATGATTCATGATTCATGATTCAATTTATGATTCAAGATTCATGATTCGATTCATGATTCATGATTCAATTCATGATTCATAATTCGATTCATGATTCAATTCATGATTCATAATTCGCTTCATGATTCATGATTCAATTCATGATTCATAATTCATGATTCAATTCATGATTCATGATTCAATTCATGATTCAATTCATTTTCATGATTCATGATTCAATTTATGATTCATGATTCATAATTCATGATTCAATTCATGATTCGATTCATGATTCAATTCATGATTCAATTCATGATTCATGATTCATGATTCGATTCATGATTCAATTCATTAATCGATTCATGATTCAATTCATGATTCATTATTCAATTCATGATTCATAATTCATGATTCATGATTCAATTCATGATTAATGATTCAATTCATGATTCATGATTCATGATTCATGATTCATGATTCATGATTCGATTCATGATTCATGATTCATGATTCGATTCATGATTCATGATTCATGATTCATGATTCAATTCATGATTCATGATTCATGATTCAATTCATGATTCATGATTCGATTCATGATTCATGATTCATGATTCAATTCATGACTCATGATTCATGATTCATGATTCAATTCATGATTCATGATTCATGATTCTTGATTGAATTAATAATTCATGATTCATGATTCATGATTCAATTTATGATTCGATTAATGATTCTTGATTCATGATTCATGATTCGATTCATGATTCATGATTCATGATTCATGATTCAATTCATGATTCATGATTCGATTCATGATTCTTGATTCATGATTCATGATTCGATTCCTGATTCATGATTCAATTCATGATTCATGATTCAATTCATGATTCATGATTCAATTCATGATTCATGATTCATGATTCAATTCATGATTCAATTCATGATTCATGATTCATGATTCAATTCATGATTCAATTCATGATTCATGATTCATGATTCAATTTATGATTCATGATTCATGATTCATGATTCATGATTCATGATTCAATTCATGATTCATGATACATGATTCATGATTCAATTCATGATTCATGATTCATGATTCATGATTCAATTCATGATTCATGATTCATGATTTATGATTCAATTCATGATTCATGATTCAATTCATGATTCATAATTTATGATTCATGATTCAAATCATGCTTCATGATACATGATTCATGATACATGATTCATGATTCAATTCATGATTCATGATACATGATTCATGATACATGATTCATGATTCAATTCATGATTCATGACTCAATTCATGATTCGATTCATGATTCAATTCATGATTCATGATTAAATTTATGATTCATGTTTCATGATATAATTCATAATTCATGATTCAATTCATGATTCATGATTCCATTCATGATTCAATTCATGATTCATGATTTGATTTATGATTCATGATTCAATTCATGATAAAATTCATGATTCATGATTCCATTCATGATTCATGATTCAATTCTTGATTCATGATTCATGATTCATGATTCATGATTCAATTCATGATTCATGATTTATGATTCAATTCATGATTCATGATTCAATCTATGATTCATAATTCATGATTCATGATTCAATTCATGATTCAATTCATGATTCATGATTCATGATTTATGATTCAATTCATGATTCATGATTCATGATTCGATTCATGATTCATGATTCATGATTCGATTCATGATTCATGATTCATGATTGAATTCATGATTCAAGATTCATGATTCATGATTTAATTCATGATTCATGATTCATGATTCAATTCATGATTCATGATTCATGATTTAATACATGATTCATGATTCAATTCATGATTCTTGATTCATGATTCGATTCATGATTCATGATTCAATTCATATTTCATTATTCATGATTCATGATTCATTAATCATGAATCGATTCATGATTCATGATTCATGATTCAATTCATGATTCATGATTCATGATTCATGATTCATGATTCGATTCATGATTCATGATTCATGATTCATGATTCGATTCATGATTCATGATTCATGATTCATGATTCTATTCATGATTCCTGATTCATGATTCAATTCATGATTCATGATTCGATTCATGATTCATGATTCATGATTCAATTCATGATTCATGATTCATGATTCAATTCATGATTCATGATTCATGATTAAATTCATGATTCATGATTCATGATTCATGATTCATGATTCGATTCATGATTCATGATTCATGATTCATGATTCAATTCATGATTCATGATTCAATTCATGATTCATGATTCAATTCATGACTCATGATTCATGATTCATGATTCAATTCATGATTCATGATTCATGATTCATGATTCAATTCATGATTCGATTCATGATTCTTGATTCATGATTCATGATTCGATTCATGATTCATGATTCATGATTCAATTCATGATTCGAATCCTGATTCAATTCATGATTCATGATTCAATTCATGATTTATGATTTATGATTCATGTCATGATTCATGATTCATGATTCATGATTCAATTCATGATTCATGATTCATGATTCAATTCATGATTCATGATTCAATTTATGATTTATGATTTATGATTCATGTCATGATTCATAATTCTTGATTCATGATTCAATTCATGATTCATGATTCATGATTCAATTCATGATTCATGATTCAATTCATATTTCATTATTCATGATTCATGATTCATGATTCATTAATCATGAATCGATTCATGATTCATGATTCATGATTCAATTCATGATTCATGATTCATGATTCATGATTCATGATTCGATTCATGATTCATGATTCATGATTCATGATTCGATTCATGATTCATGATTCATGATTCATGATTCTATTCATGATTCCTGATTCATGATTCAATTCATGATTCATGATTCGATTCATGATTCATGATTCATGATTCAATTCATGATTCATGATTCATGATTCAATTCATGATTCATGATTCATGATTAAATTCATGATTCATGATTCATGATTCATGATTCATGATTCGATTCATGATTCATGATTCATGATTCATGATTCAATTCATGATTCATGATTCAATTCATGATTCATGATTCAATTCATGACTCATGATTCATGATTCATGATTCAATTCATGATTCATGATTCATGATTCATGATTCAATTCATGATTCGATTCATGATTCTTGATTCATGATTCATGATTCGATTCATGATTCATGATTCATGATTCAATTCATGATTCGAATCCTGATTCAATTCATGATTCATGATTCAATTCATGATTTATGATTTATGATTCATGTCATGATTCATGATTCATGATTCATGATTCAATTCATGATTCATGATTCATGATTCAATTCATGATTCATGATTCAATTTATGATTTATGATTTATGATTCATGTCATGATTCATGATTCTTGATTCATGATTCAATTCATGATTCATGATTCATGATTCAATTCATGATTCATGATTCATGATTCATGATTCATGATTCGATTCATGATTCATGATTCTATTCATGATTCCTGATTCATGATTCAATTCATGATTCATGATTCGATTCATGATTCTTGATTCATGATTCATAATTCGATTCATGATTCATGATTCATGATTCAATTCATGATTCATGATTCATGATTCATGATTCAATTCATGATTCAATATTCATGATTCGAGATTCAATTCATGATTCATGATTCAATTCATGATTCAATTCATGATTTATGATTCGATTCATGATTCATGATTCAATTCATGATTCAATTCATGATTCATGATTCATGATTCAATTTATGATTCATGATTCATAATTCATGATTCAATTCATGATTCGATTCATCATTCAATTCATGTTTCAATTCATGATTCATGATTCAATTCATGATTCAATTCATGATTTATGATTCGATTCATGATTCATGATTCAATTCATGATTCAATTCATGATTCGATTCATGATTCAATTCATTAATCGATTCATGATTCAATTCATGATTCAATGCATGATTCATGATTCAATTTATGATTTATGATTTATGATTCATGTCATGATTCGAATCCTGATTCAATTCATTAATCGATTCATGATTCAATTCATGATTCAATTCATGATTTATGATTCAATTCATGATTCATGATTCGATTTATAATTCATGATTCATGATTCATGATTCAATTCATGATTCATAAATCAATTCATGATTCATAATTCATGATTCATGATTCAATTCATAATCCATGATTCAATTTATGATTCATGATTCGATTCATGATTCATGATTCATGATTCAATTCATGATTCATGATTCATGATTCATAATTCAATTCATGATTCATAATTCAATTCATGATTCATAATTCATGATTCATGATTCATGATTCAATTCATGATTCATGATTCAATTTATGATTTATGATTTATGATTCATGTCATGATTCATGATTCTTGATTCATGATTCAATTCATGATTCATGATTCATGATTCAATTCATGATTCATGATTCATGATTCATGATTCATGATTCGATTCATGATTCATGATTCTATTCATGATTCCTGATTCATGATTCAATTCATGATTCATGATTCGATTCATGATTCTTGATTCATGATTCATAATTCGATTCATGATTCATGATTCATGATTCAATTCATGATTCATGATTCATGATTCATGATTCAATTCATGATTCAATATTCATGATTCGAGATTCAATTCATGATTCATGATTCGATTCATGATTCAATTCATGATTTATGATTCGATTCATGATTCATGATTCAATTCATGATTCAATTCATGATTCATGATTCATGATTCAATTTATGATTCATGATTCATAATTCATGATTCAATTCATGATTCGATTCATCATTCAATTCATGTTTCAATTCATGATTCATGATTCATGATTCGATTCATGATTCAATTCATTAATCGATTCATGATTCAATTCATGATTCAATGCATGATTCATGATTCAATTTATGATTTATGATTTATGATTCATGTCATGATTCGAATCCTGATTCAATTCATTAATCGATTCATGATTCAATTCATGATTCAATTCATGATTTATGATTCAATTCATGATTCATGATTCGATTTATAATTCATGATTCATGATTCATGATTCAATTCATGATTCATAAATCAATTCATGATTCATAATTCATGATTCATGATTCAATTCATAATCCATGATTCAATTTATGATTCATGATTCGATTCATGATTCATGATTCATGATTCAATTCATGATTCATGATTCATGATTCATAATTCAATTCATGATTCATAATTCAATTCATGATTCATAATTCATGATTCATGATTCAATTCATGATTCATGATTCAATTTATGATTTATGATTTATGATTCATGTCATGATTCGAATCCTGATTCAATTCATGATTCATGATTCAATTTATGATTCATGATTCAATTCATGATTCATGATTCATGATTAAAGATTCAATTCATGATTCATAATTCATGATTCATGATTCAATTCATGATTCATGATTCAATTTATGATTTATGATTTATGATTCATGTCATGATTCGAATCCTGATTCAATTCATGATTCATGATTCATGATTCATGATTCAATTCATGATTCATGATTCATGATTAAAGATTCAATTCATGATTCATGATTCATGATTCATGATTCGATTCATGATTTATGATTCATGATTCATGATTCAATTCATGATTCATGATTCATGATTCAATTCATGATTCATGATTCGATTTATGATTCTTGATTCATGATTCATAATTCGATTCATGATTCATCATTCATGATTCAATTCATGACTCATGATTCATGATTCATGATTCAATTCATGATTCATGATTCATGATTCATGATTCTTGATTGAATTAATAATTCATGATTCATGATTCATGATTCAATTCATGATTCGATTAATGATTCTTGATTCATTATTCATGATTCGATTCATGATTCATGATTCATGATTCATGATTCAATTCATGATTCATGATTCGATTCATGATTCTTGATTCATGATTCATGATTTGATTCATGATTCATGATTCATTTCATGATTCATGATTCATGATTCAATTCATGATTCATGATTCATGATTCAATTCATGATTCAATTCATGATTCATGATTCATGATTCAATTTATGATTCATGATTCATGATTCATGATTCAATTCATGATTCATGATTCATGATTCAATTCATGATTCAATTCATGATTCATGATTCATGATTCATGATTCAATTCATGATTCGAATCCTGATTCAATTCATGATTCATGATTCAATTTATGATTTATGATTTATGATTCTTGTCATGATTCATGATTCTTGATTCATGATTCAATTCATGATTCATGATTCATGATTTAATTCATGATTCAATTCATGATTCATGATTCATGATTCAATTAATGATTTATGATTTATGATTCATGTCATGATTCATGATTCTTGATTCATGATTCAATTCATGATTCATGATTCATGATTCAATTCATGATTTATGATTCATGATTCATGATTCATGATTCAATTCATGATTTATGATTCATGATTCATGATTCGATTCATGATTCATGATTCATGATTCATGATTCTATTCATGATTCCTGATTCATGATTCAATTCATGATTCATGATTCGATTCATGATTCTTGATTCATGATTCATAATTCGATTCATGATTCATGATTCATGATTCAATTCATGATTCATGATTCATGATTCATGATTCAATTCATGATTCATGATTCATGATTCATGATTCAATTCATGATTCAAGATTCATGATTCGATTCATGATTCATGATTCAATTCATGATTCATGATTCGATTCATGATTCAATTCATGATTTATGATTTGATTCATGATTCATGATTCAATTCATGATTCATAATTCATGATTCACTTCATGATTCATGATTCAATTCATGATTCATGATTCAATTCATGATTCAATTCATGATTCATGATTCATGATTCAATTTATGATTCATGATTCATAATTCATGATTCAATTCATGATTCGATTCATCATTCAATTCATGATTCAATTCATGATTCATGATTCATGATTCATGATTCATGATTCATGATTCAATTCATTAATCGATTCATGATTCAATTCATGATTCAATTCATGATTCATGATTCAATTCATGATACATGATTTGATTCATGATTCATGATTCAATTCATGATTCATGATTCATGATTCATAATTCAATTCATGATTCATGATTCAATTCATGATTCATGATTCATGAATTATGATTCAATTCATGATTCATGATTCAATTTATGATTTATGATTTATGATTCATGTCATGATTCGAATCCTGATTCAATTCATGATTCATGATTTGATTCATGATTCAATTCATGATTCATGATTCGATTCATGATTCATGATTCAATTCATGATTCATAATTCATGATTCAATTCATGATTCATGATTCAATTCATGATTCAATTCATGATTTATGATTCATGATTCAATTTATGATTCATGATTCATAATTCATGATTCAATTCATGATTCGATTCATGATTCAATTCATGATTCAATTCATGATTCATGATTCATGATTCGATTCATGATTCAATTCATTAATCGATTCATGATTCAATTCATGATTCAATTCATGATTCATGATTCAATTCATGATTCATGATTCAATTCATGATTCATGATTCATGATTCATAATTCAATTCATGATTCATAATTCAATTCATGATTCATAATTCATGATTCATGATTCAATTCATGATTCATGATTCAATTTATGATTTATGATTTATGATTCATGATTCAATTCATGATTCATGATTCAATTCATGATTCATGATTCATGATTCATAATTCAATTCATGATTCATAATTCAATTCATGATTCATAATTCATGATTCATGATTCAATTCATGATTCATGATTCAATTTATGATTTATGATTTATGATTCATGATTCAATTCATGATTCATGATTCAATTCATGATTCGTGATTCATGATTCAATTCATGATTCATGATTCATGATTCATAATTCAATTCATGATTCATAATTCATGATTCATGATTCAATTCATGATTCATGATTCAAGATTAATGATTCATGATTCAATTCATGATTCGAATCCTGATTCAATTCATGATTCATGATTCAATTTATGATTTATGATTTATGATTCATGATTCATGATTCGATTCATGATTCATGATTCATGATTCATGATTCAATTCATGATTCATGATTCATGATTCATGATTCATGATTCGATTCATGATTCATGATTCATGATTCATGATTCAATTCATGATTCATGATTCAATTTATGATTTATGATTTATGATTCATGTCATGATTCGAATCCTGATTCAATTCATGATTCATGATTCAATTTATGATTCATGATTCAATTCATGATTCATGATTCATGATTAAAGATTCAATTCATGATTCATAATTCATGATTCATGATTCAATTCATGATTCATGATTCAATTTATGATTTATGATTTATGATTCATGTCATGATTCGAATCCTGATTCAATTCATGATTCATGATTCATGATTCATGATTCAATTCATGATTCATGATTCATGATTAAAGATTCAATTCATGATTCATGATTCATGATTCATGATTCGATTCATGATTTATGATTCATGATTCATGATTCAATTCATGATTCATGATTCATGATTCAATTCATGATTCGATTTATGATTCTTGATTCATGATTCATAATTCGATTCATGATTCATCATTCATGATTCAATTCATGACTCATGATTCATGATTCATGATTCAATTCATGATTCATGATTCATGATTCATGATTCTTGATTGAATTAATAATTCATGATTCATGATTCATGATTCAATTCATGATTCGATTAATGATTCTTGATTCATTATTCATGATTCGATTCATGATTCATGATTCATGATTCATGATTCAATTCATGATTCATGATTCGATTCATGATTCTTGATTCATGATTCATGATTTGATTCATGATTCATGATTCATTTCATGATTCATGATTCATGATTCAATTCATGATTCATGATTCATGATTCAATTCATGATTCAATTCATGATTCATGATTCATGATTCAATTTATGATTCATGATTCATGATTCATGATTCAATTCATGATTCATGATTCATGATTCAATTCATGATTCAATTCATGATTCATGATTCATGATTCATGATTCAATTCATGATTCGAATCCTTATTCAATTCATGATTCATGATTCAATTTATGATTTATGATTTATGATTCTTGTCATGATTCATGATTCTTGATTCATGATTCAATTCATGATTCATGATTCATGATTTAATTCATGATTCAATTCATGATTCATGATTCATGATTCAATTAATGATTTATGATTTATGATTCATGTCATGATTCATGATTCTTGATTCATGATTCAATTCATGATTCATGATTCATGATTCAATTCATGATTTATGATTCATGATTCATGATTCATGATTCAATTCATGATTTATGATTCATGATTCATGATTCGATTCATGATTCATGATTCATGATTCATGATTCTATTCATGATTCCTGATTCATGATTCAATTCATGATTCATGATTCGATTCATGATTCTTGATTCATGATTCATAATTCGATTCATGATTCATGATTCATGATTCAATTCATGATTCATGATTCATGATTCATGATTCAATTCATGATTCATGATTCATGATTCATGATTCAATTCATGATTCAAGATTCATGATTCGATTCATGATTCATGATTCAATTCATGATTCATGATTCGATTCATGATTCAATTCATGATTTATGATTTGATTCATGATTCATGATTCAATTCATGATTCATAATTCATGATTCACTTCATGATTCATGATTCAATTCATGATTCATGATTCAATTCATGATTCAATTCATGATTCATGATTCATGATTCAATTTATGATTCATGATTCATAATTCATGATTCAATTCATGATTCGATTCATCATTCAATTCATGATTCAATTCATGATTCATGATTCATGATTCATGATTCATGATTCAATTCATTAATCGATTCATGATTCAATTCATGATTCAATTCATGATTCATGATTCAATTCATGATACATGATTTGATTCATGATTCATGATTCAATTCATGATTCATGATTCATGATTCATAATTCAATTCATGATTCATGATTCAATTCATGATTCATGATTCATGAATTATGATTCAATTCATGATTCATGATTCAATTTATGATTTATGATTTATGATTCATGTCATGATTCGAATCCTGATTCAATTCATGATTCATGATTTGATTCATGATTCAATTCATGATTCATGATTCGATTCATGATTCATGATTCAATTCATGATTCATAATTCATGATTCATTTCATGATTCATGATTCAATTCATGATTCAATTCATGATTTATGATTCATGATTCAATTTATGATTCATGATTCATAATTCATGATTCAATTCATGATTCGATTCATGATTCAATTCATGATTCAATTCATGATTCATGATTCATGATTCGATTCATGATTCAATTCATTAATCGATTCATGATTCAATTCATGATTCAATTCATGATTCATGATTCAATTCATGATTCATGATTCAATTCATGATTCATGATTCATGATTCATAATTCAATTCATGATTCATAATTCAATTCATGATTCATAATTCATGATTCATGATTCAATTCATGATTCATGATTCAATTTATGATTTATGATTTATGATTCATGATTCAATTCATGATTCATGATTCAATTCATGATTCATGATTCATGATTCATAATTCAATTCATGATTCATAATTCAATTCATGATTCATAATTCATGATTCATGATTCAATTCATGATTCATGATTCAATTTATGATTTATGATTTATGATTCATGATTCAATTCATGATTCATGATTCAATTCATGATTCGTGATTCATGATTCAATTCATGATTCATGATTCATGATTCATAATTCAATTCATGATTCATAATTCATGATTCATGATTCAATTCATGATTCATGATTCAAGATTAATGATTCATGATTCAATTCATGATTCGAATCCTGATTCAATTCATGATTCATGATTCAATTTATGATTTATGATTTATGATTCATGATTCATGATTCGATTCATGATTCATGATTCATGATTCATGATTCAATTCATGATTCATGATTCATGATTCATGATTCATGATTCGATTCATGATTCATGATTCATGATTCATGATTCAATTTATGATTTATGATTTATGATTCATGATTCATGATTCGATTCATGATTCGATTCATGATTCATGATTCATGATTCATGATTCAATTCATGATTCATGATTCATGATTCATGATTAATGATTCGAATCCTGATTCAATTCATGATTCATGATTCAATTTATGATTCATGATTCATGATTCATGATTCATGATTAAAGATTCAATTCATGATTCATGATTCATGATTCAATTCATGATTCATGATTCATGATTCGATTCAAGATTCATGATTCATGATTTGATTCATGATTCAATTCATGATTCATGATTCAATTCATGATTCAATTCATGATTCATGATTCATGATTCATGATTCGATTTATGACTCATGATTCATGATTCATGATTCAAATTATGATTCATGATTCTTGATTGAATTAATAATTCATGATTCATGATTCATGATTCAATTCATGATTCGATAAATGATTCTTGATTCATGATTCATGATTCGATTCATGATTCATGATTCATGATTCATGATTCAATTCATGATTCATGATTCGATTCATGATTCTTGATTCATGATTCATGATTCGATTCATGATTCATGATTCGATTCATGATTCATGATTCAATTCATTATTCGATTCATGATTCTTGATTCATGATTCATGATTTGATTCATGATTCATGATTCATGATTCAATTCATGATTCATGATTCATGATTCATGATTCAATTCTTGATTCAAGATTCATGATTCGATTCATGATTCATGATTCAATTCATGATTCATGATTCGATTCATGATTCAATTCATGATTCATGATTCGATTCATGATTCATGATTCAATTCATGATTCATAATTCATGATTCAATTCATGATTCATGATTCATGATTTAATTCATGATTCAATTCATGATTCATGATTCAATTTATGATTCATGATTCATGATTCATGATTCAATTCATGATTCAATTCATGATTCGATTCCTGATTCAATTCATGATTCATGATTCGATTCATGATTCATGATTCAATTCATGATTCATGATTCAATTCATGATTCATGATTTAATTCATGATTCAAATCCTGATTTAATTCATGATTCATTATTCGATTTATGATTTATGATTCATGATTCAATTCATGATTCATGATTCATGATTCATGATTCATGATTCAATTCATGATTCATGATTTATGATTCAATTCATTATTCATGATCCATGATTCAATTCATGATTCAATTCATGATTCATGATTCATGATTCAATTCATGATTTATGATTCGATTCATGATTTATGATTCATGATTCAATTCATGATTCAATTCATTATTCATGATTCATGATTCCATTCATGATTCAATTCATGATTCATGATTCATGATTCAATTCATGATTTATGATTCGATTCATGATTTATGATTCATGATTCAATTCATGATTCATGATTCATGATTCATGATTCAATTCATGATTCATGATTCAATTCATGATTTATGATTCATGATTCAATTCATGATTAAATTCATGATTCATGATTCAATTCATGATTCATGATTCAATTCATGATTCATGATTCATGATTCATGATTCAATTCATGATTCATGATTCATGATTCATGATTCAATTCATGATTCATGATTCATGATTCATGATTCAATTCATGACTCAATTTATGATTCATGATTCAATTCATGATTCATGATTCGATTCATGATTCATGATTCAATTCATGATTCATGATTCATAATTTAATTCACGATTCATGATTCAATTCATGATTCATGATTCGATTCATGATTCATGATTCATGATTCAATTCATGATTCATGATTCATGATTCATGATTCATAATTCAATTCATGATTCATGATTCAATTCATGATTCATAATTCCTGATTCATGATTCAATTCATGATTCATGATTCAAGATTAATGATTCATGAATCAATTCATGATTCGAATCCTGATTCAATTCCTGATTCATGATTCAATTTATGATTTATGATTCATGATTCATGATTCGATTCATGAATCATGATTCATGATTCATGATTCAATTCATGATTCATGATTCGATTCATGATTCTTGATTCATGATTCATGATTCAATTCATGATTCATGATTCATGATTCATGATTCTTGATTGAATTAATAATTCATGATTCATGATTCATGATTCAATTCATGATTCGATTCATGATTCTTGATTCATGATTCATGATTCGATTCATGATTCATGACTCATGATTCGATTCATGATTCATGATTCATGATTCAATTCATGATTCATGATTCATGATTCATGATTCAATTCATGATTCAAGATTCATGATTCGATTCATGATTCATGATTCAATTCATGATTCATGATTCGATTCATGATTCAATTCATGATTCATGATTCATGATTCAATTCATGATTCATAATTCATGATTTAATTCATGATTCATGATTCAATTCTTGATTCAATTCATGATTCATGATTCATGATTCAATTTATGATTCATGATTTATAATTCATGATTCAATTCATGATTTGATTCATGATTCAATTCATGATTCAATTCATGATTCATGATTCATGATTCGATTCATGATTTAATTCATTAATCGATTAATGATTCAATTCATGATTCATGATTCGATTCATTATTCATGATTCATGATTCAATTCATGATTCATAATTCAATTCATGATTCATTATTCAATTCATGATTCATAATTCATGATTCATGATTCAATTCATGATTAATGATTTAATTCATGATTCATGATTCATGATTCGATTCATGATTCATGATTCATGATTCAATTCATGATTCATGATTCATGATTCGATTCATGATTCATGATTCGATTCATGATTCATGATTCAATTCATGACTCATGATTCATGATTCATGATTCAATTCATGATTCATGATTCATGATTCTTGATTAAATTAATAATTCATGATTCATGATTCATGATTTATGATTCAATTCATGATTCATGATTCATGATTCAATTCATGATTCATAATTTATGATTCATGATTCAAATCATGATTCATGATACATAATTCATGATACATGATTCATGATTCAATTCATGATTCATGACTCAATTCATGATTCGATTCATGATTCAATTCATGATTCATGATTCCATTCATGATTCAATTCATGATTCATGATTCGATTTATGATTCATGATTCAATTCATGATAAAATTCATGATTCATGATTCATGATTCATGATTCATGATTAAATTCATGATTCATGATTCATGATTTATGATTCAATTCATGATTCATGATTCAATCCATGATTCATAATTCATGATTCATGATTCAATTCATGATTCAATTCATGATTCATGATTCATGATTTATGATTCAATTCATGATTCATGATTCATGATTCAATTCATGATTCATGATTCATGATTCGATTCATGATTCATGATTCATGATTCATGATTTAATTCATGATTCATGATTCATGATTCAATTCATGATTCATGATTCATGATTTAATACATGATTCATGATTCAATTCATGATTCTTAATTCATGATTCGATTCATGATTCATGATTCATGATTCAATTCATATTTCATTATTCATGATTCATGATTCATGATTCATTAATCATGAATCGATTCATGATTCATGATTCATGATTCAATTCATGATTCATGAATCATGATTCATGATTCATGATTCAATTCATGATTCATGATTAATGATTCAATTCATGATTCATGATTTATGATTCATGATTTAATACATGATTCATAGATTGTAAGCCATAGATTGTAAGCTTGCGAGCAGGGCCTTCTCACCTCTTTGTCTGTTTTACCCAGTTTGTTTATTAGTTTATTACGTTTGTCCCCAATTTTAAAGCGCTACGGAATATGTTGGCGCTATATAAATAAATGATGATGATGATGATGATGATGATTCAATTCATGATTCATGATTCTTGATTCATGATTCAATTCATGATTCATGATTCATGATTCAATTCATGATTCATTATTCATGATTCATTATTCATGATTTATGATTTAATTCATGATTCATGATTCATAATTCTTGATTGAATTAATAATTCATGATTCATGATTCAATTTATGATTCGATTCATGATTCTTGTTTCATGTTTCATGATTCGATTCATAAATCATGATTCATGATTCAATTTATGATTCATGATTCATGATTCATGATTCAATTCATGATTCAAGATTCATGATTCGATTCATGATTCATGATTCAATTCATGATTCATAATTCGATTCATGATTCAATTCATGATTCATGATTCGCTTCATGATTCATGATTCAATTCATGATTCATAATTCATGATTCAATTCATGATTCATGATTCAATTCATAATTCAATTCATTTTTATGATTCATGATTCAATTTATGATTCATGATTCATAATTCATGATTCAATTCATGATTCGATTCATGATTCAATTCATGATTCAATTCATGATTCATGATTCATGATTCGATTCATGATTCAATTCATTAATCGATTCATGATTCAATTCATGATTCAATTCATGATTCATGATTCAATTCCTGATTCATGATTCGATTCATGATTCATGATTCAAGATTCAATTCATGATTCATGATTCATGATTCATAATTCAATTCTTGATTCATAATTCATGATTCATGATTCAAATCATGATTCATGATTTAATTCATGATTCATGATTCAATTTATGATTTATGATTTATGATTCATGTCATGATTCGAATCCTGATTCAATTCATGATTCATGATTCAATTCATGATTTAATTCATGATTCATGATTCATGATTCAATTTATGATTCATGATTCATAATTAATGATTCAATTCATGATTCGATTCATGATTCAATTCATGATTCAATTCATGATTCATGATTCGATTTATGATTCATGATTCAATTCATGATAAAATTCATGATTCATGATTTGATTCATGATTCATGATTCAATTCTTGATTCATGATTCATGATTCATGATTCAATTCATGATTCATGATTCATGATTCATGATTCAATTCATGATTCATGATTCATGATTCAATCCATGATTCATAATTCATGATTCATGATTCAATTCATGATTCAATTCATGATTCATGATTCATGATTCAATTCATGATTCATGATTCATGATTTGATTCATGATTCATGATTCATGATTCGATTCATGATTCATGATTCATGATTCAATTCATGATTCATGATTTGATTCATGATTCATGATTCATGATTCGATTCATGATTCATGATTTAATTCATGATTCATGATTCAATTCTTGATTCAATTCATGATTCATGATTCATGATTCAATTTATGATTCATGATTTATAATTCATGATTCAATTCATGATTTGATTCATGATTCAATTCATGATTCAATTCATGATTCATGATTCATGATACGATTCATGATTCAATTCATTAATCGATTAATGATTCAATTCATGATTCATGATTCGATTCATGATTCATGATTCATGATTCAATTCATGATTCATGATTCATGATTCATAATTCAATTCATGATTCATTATTCAATTCATGATTCATAATTCATGATTCATGATTCAATTCATGATTAATGATTCAATTCATGATTCATGATTCATGATTCAATTCATGATTCATGATTCATGATTCGATTCATGATTCATGATTCATGATTCGATTCATGATTCATGATTCATGATTCATGATTCAATTCATGATTTATGATTCACGATTCAATTCATGATTCATGATTCGATTCATGATTCATGATTCATGATTCAATTCATGACTCATGATTCATGATTCATGATTCAATTCATGATTCATGATTCATGATTCATGATTCTTGATTGAATTAATAATTCATGATTCATGATTCATGATTCATGATTCAATTCATGATTTATGATTCGATTAATGATTCTTGATTCATGATTCATGATTCGATTCATGATTCATGATTCATGATTCATGATTCAATTCATGATTCATGATTCGATTCATGATTCTTGATTCATGATTCATGATTCGATTCCTGATTCATGATTCCATTCATGATTCATGATTCAATTCATGATTCATGATTCAATTCATGATTCATGATTCATGATTCAATTCATGATTCAATTCATGATTCATGATTCATGATTCAATTTATGATTCATGATTCATGATTCATGATTCATGATTCATGATTCAATTCACTATTCATGATACATGATTCATGATTCAATTCATGATTCATGATTCATGATTCATGATTCAATTCATGATTCATGATTCATGATTTATGATTCAATTCATGATTCATGATTCATGATTCAATTCATGATTCATAATTTATGATTCATGATTCAAATCATGCTTCATGATACATGATTCATGATACATGATTCATGATTCAATTCATGATTCATGATACATGATTCATGATACATGATTCATGATTCAATTCATGATTCATGAATCAATTCATAATTCGATTCATGATTCAATTCATGATTCATGATTAAATTTATGATTCATGTTTCATGATTTATTTCATAATTCATGATTCAATTCATGATTCATGATTCCATTCATGATTCAATTCATGATTCATGATTTGATTTATGATTCATGATTCAATTCATGATTCAATTCATGATTCATGATTCATGATTCAATTTATGATTCATGATTCATGATTCATGATTCATGATTCAATTCATGATTCATGATACATGATTCATGATTCAATTCATGATTCATGATTCATGATTCATGATTCATGATTCATGATTCAATTCATGATTCATGATTCATGATTTATGATTCAATTCATGATTCATGATTCAATTCATGATTCATAATTTATGATTCATGATTCAAATCATGCTTCATGATACATGATTCATGATACATGATTCATGATTCAATTCATGATTCATGATACATGATTCATGATACATGATTCATGATTCAATTCATGATTCATGACTCAATTCATAAATCGATTCATGATTCAATTCATGATTCATGATTAAATTTATGATTCATGTTTCATGATTTAATTCATAATTCATGATTCAATTCATGATTCATGATTCCATTCATGATTCAATTCATGATTCATGATTTGATTTATGATTCATGATTCAATTCATGATAAAATTCATGATTCATGATTCGATTCATGATTCATGATTCAATTCTTGATTCATGATTCATGATTCATGATTCATGATTCAATTCATGATTCATGATTTATGATTCAATTCATGATTCATGATTCAATCCATGATTCATAATTCATGATTCATGATTCAATTCATGATTCAATTCATGATTCATGATTCATGATTTATGATTCAATTCATGATTCATGATTCATGATTCGATTCATGATTCATGATTCATGATTCGATTCATGATTCATGATTCATGATTCATGATTGAATTCATGATTCATGATTCATGATTCATGATTTAATTCATGATTCATGATTCATGATTCAATTCATGATTCTTGATTCATGATTTGATTTATATTTCATTATTCATGATTCATGATTCATGATTCATTAATCATGAATCGATTCATGATTCATGATTCATGATTCAATTCATGATTCATGATTCATGATTCAATTCATGATTCATGATTCATGATTCAATTCATGATTCATGAATCATGATTCATGATTCATGATTCAATTCATGATTCATGATTCATGATTCAATTCATGATTCATGATTTATGATTCATGATTTAATACATGATTCAATTCATGATTCATGATTCTTGATTAATGATTCGATTCATGATTCATGATTCATGATTCAATTCATGATTCATTATTCATGATTCATGATTCATGATTTATGATTTAATTCATGATTCATGATTCATGATTCATGATTCTTGATTGAATTAATAATTCATGATTCATAATTCATGATTCAATTTATGATTCGATTCATGATTCTTGATTCATGATTCATGATTCGATTCATGAATCATGATTCATGATTCAATTTATGATTAATGATTCATGATTCATGATACAATTTATGATTCAAGATTCATGATTCGATTCATGATTCATGATTCAATTCATGATTCATAATTCGATTCATGATTCAATTCATGATTCATAATTCGCTTCATGATTCATGATTCAATTCATGATTCATAATTCATGATTCAATTCATGATTCATGATTCAATTCATGATTCAATTCATTTTCATGATTCATGATTCAATTTATGATTCATGATTCATAATTCATGATTCAATTCATGATTCGATTCATGATTCAATTCATGATTCAATTCATGATTCATGATTCATGATTCGATTCATGATTCAATTCATTAATCGATTCATGATTCAATTCATGATTCATTATTCAATTCATGATTCATAATTCATGATTCATGATTCAATTCATGATTAATGATTCAATTCATGATTCATGATTCATGATTCATGATTCATGATTCATGATTCGATTCATGATTCATGATTCATGATTCGATTCATGATTCATGATTCATGATTCATGATTCAATTCATGATTCATGATTCATGATTCAATTCATGATTCATGATTCGATTCATGATTCATGATTCATGATTCAATTCATGACTCATGATTCATGATTCATGATTCAATTCATGATTCATGATTCATGATTCATGATTCTTGATTGAATTAATAATTCATGATTCATGATTCATGATTCAATTTATGATTCGATTAATGATTCTTGATTCATGATTCATGATTCGATTCATGATTCATGATTCATGATTCATGATTCAATTCATGATTCATGATTCGATTCATGATTCTTGATTCATGATTCATGATTCGATTCCTGATTCATGATTCAATTCATGATTCATGATTCAATTCATGATTCATGATTCAATTCATGATTCATGATTCATGATTCAATTCATGATTCAATTCATGATTCATGATTCATGATTCAATTTATGATTCAATTCATGATTCATGATTCATGATTCAATTTATGATTCATGATTCATGATTCATGATTCATGATTCATGATTCAATTCATGATTCATGATACATGATTCATGATTCAATTCATGATTCATGATTCATGATTCATGATTCAATTCATGATTCATGATTCATGATTTATGATTCAATTCATGATTCATGATTCAATTCATGATTCATAATTTATGATTCATGATTCAAATCATGCTTCATGATACATGATTCATGATACATGATTCATGATTCAATTCATGATTCATGATACATGATTCATGATACATGATTCATGATTCAATTCATGATTCATGACTCAATTCATGATTCGATTCATGATTCAATTCATGATTCATGATTAAATTTATGATTCATGTTTCATGATATAATTCATAATTCATGATTCAATTCATGATTCATGATTCCATTCATGATTCAATTCATGATTCATGATTTGATTTATGATTCATGATTCAATTCATGATAAAATTCATGATTCATGATTCCATTCATGATTCATGATTCAATTCTTGATTCATGATTCATGATTCATGATTCATGATTCAATTCATGATTCAATTCATGATTCATGATTCATGATTTATGATTCAATTCATGATTCATGATTCATGATTCGATTCATGATTCATGATTCATGATTCGATTCATGATTCATGATTCATGATTGAATTCATGATTCAAGATTCATGATTCATGATTTAATTCATGATTCATGATTCATGATTCAATTCATGATTCATGATTCATGATTTAATACATGATTCATGATTCAATTCATGATTCTTGATTCATGATTCGATTCATGATTCATGATTCAATTCATATTTCATTATTCATGATTCATGATTCATGATTCATTAATCATGAATCGATTCATGATTCATGATTCATGATTCAATTCATGATTCATGATTCATGATTCATGATTCAATTCATGATTCATGATTCATGATTCAATTCATGATTCATGAATCATGATTCATGATTCATGATTCAATTCATGATTCATGATTCATGATTCAATTCATGATTCATGAATCATGATTCATGATTCATGATTCAATTCATGATTCATGATTCATGATTCAATTCATGATTCATGATTTATGATTCATGATTTAATACATGATTCAATTCATGATTCATGATTCTTGATTCATGATTCGATTCATGATTCATGATTCATGATTCAATTCATGATACATTATTCATGATTCATGATTCATGATTTATGATTTAATTCATGATTCATGATTCGATTCATGAATCATGATTCATGATTCAATTTATGATTAATGATTCATGATTCATGATTCAATTCATGATTCAAGATTCATGATTCGATTCATGATTCATGATTCAATTCATGATTCATAATTCGATTCATGATTCAATTCATGATTCATGATTCGCTTCATGATTCATGATTCAATTCATGATTCATAATTCATGATTCAATTCATGATTCATGATTCAATTCATGATTCAATTCATGATTCGATTCATGATTCAATTCATGATTCATAATTTATGATTCATGATTCAAATCATGATTCATGATACATGATTCATGATACATGATTCATGATTCAATTCATGATTCATGACTCAATTCATGATTCGATTCATGATTCAATTCATGATTCATGATTAAATTTATGATTCATGTTTCATGATTTAATTCATAATTCATGATTCAATTCATTCATTATTCCATTCATGATTCAATTCATGATTCATGATTCATGATTCATGATTCAATTCATGATTCATGATTCATGATTTATGATTCAATTCATGATTCATGATTCATGATTCAATTCATGATTCATAATTTATGATTCATGATTCAAATCATGATTCATGATTCATGATTCAATTCATGATTCATGATACATGATTCATGATACATGATTCATGATTCAATTCATGATTCATGACTCAATTCATGATTCGATTCATGATTCAATTCATGATTCATTATTAAATTTATGATTCATATTTCATGATTTAATTCATAATTCATGATTCAATTCATGATTCATGATTCCATTCATGATTCAATTCATGATTCATGATTTGATTTATGATTCATGATTCAATTCATGATAAAATTCATGATTCATGATTCGATTCATGATTCATGATTCAATTCTTGATTCATGATTCATGATTCATGATTCAATTCATGATTCATGATTTATGATTCAATTCATGATTCATGATTCAATCCATGATTCATAATTCATGATTCATGATTCAATTCATGATTCAATTCATGATTCATGATTCATGATTTATGATTCGATTCATGATTCATGATTCATGATTCGATTCATGATTCATGATTCATGATTCATGATTGAATTCATGATTCATGATTCATGATTCATGATTTAATTCATGATTCATGATTCATGATTCAATTCATGATTCATGATTCATGATTTAATACATGATTCATGATTCAATTCATGATTCTTGATTCATGATTCGATTCATGATTCATGATTCATGATTCAATTCATATTTCATTATTCATGATTCATGATTCATGATTCATTAATCATGAATCGATTCATGATTTATGATTCATGATTCAATTCATGATTCATGATTCATGATTCATGATTTAATTCATGATTCATGATTCATGATTCAATTCATGATTCATGAATCAGGATTCATGATTCATGATTCAATTCATGATTCATGATTCATGATTCAATTCATGATTCATGATTTATGATTCATGATTTAATACATGATTCAATTCATGATTCATGATTAATGATTCAATTCATGATTCATTATTCATGATTCATGATTCATGATTTATGATTTAATTCATGATTCATGATTCATGATTCTTGATTCGATTCATGAATCATGATTCATGATTCAATTTATGATTCATGATTCATGATTCAATTCATGATTCAAGATTCATGATTCGATTCATGATTCATGATTCAATTCATGATTCAAAATTCGATTCATGATTCAATTCATGATTCATGATTCGCTTCATGATTCATGATTCAATTCATGATTCATGAATCAGGATTCATGATTCATGATTCAATTCATGATTCATGATTCATGATTCAATTCATGATTCATGATTTATGATTCATGATTTAATACATGATTCAATTCATGATTCATGATTAATGATTCAATTCATGATTCATTATTCATGATTCATGATTCATGATTTATGATTTAATTCATGATTCATGATTCATGATTCTTGATTCATGATTCATGATTCGATTCATGAATCATGATTCATGATTCAATTTATGATTCATGATTCATGATTCAATTCATGATTCAAGATTCATGATTCGATTCATGATTCATGATTCAATTCATGATTCAAAATTCGATTCATGATTCAATTCATGATTCATGATTCGCTTCATGATTCATGATTCAATTCATGATTCATAATTCATGATTCAATTCATGATTCATGATTCAATTCATGATTCAATTCATTTTCATGATTCATGATTCAATTTTTGATTCATGATTCATAATTCATGATTCAATTCATGATTCGATTCATGATTCAATTCATGATTCAATTCATGATTCATGATTCATGATTCGATTCATGATTCAATTCATTAATCGATTCATGATTCAATTCATGATTCATGATTCAATTCCTGATTCATGATTCATGATTCAATTCATGATTCATGATTCATGATTTATGATTCAATTCATGATTCATGATTCATGATTCAATTCATGATTCATAATTTATGATTCATGATTCAAATCATGATTCATGATACATGATTCATGATACATGATTCATGATTCAATTCATGATTCATGACTCAATTCATGATTCGATTCATGATTCAATTCATGATTCATGATTAAATTTATGATTCATGTTTCATGATTTAATTCATAATTCATGATTCAATTCATGATTCATGATTCCATTCATGATTCAATTCATGATTCATGTTCGATTTATGATTCATGATTCAATTCATGATAAAATTCATGATTCATGATTCGATTCATGATTCATGATTCAATTCTTGATTCATGATTCATGATTCATGATTCAATTCATGATTCATGATTTATGATTCAATTCATGATTCATGATTCAATCCATGATTCATAATTCATGATTCATGATTCAATTCATGATTCAATTCATGATTCATGATTCATGATTTATGATTCAATTCATGATTCATGATTCATGATTCGATTCATGATTCATGATTCATGATTCGATTCATGATTCATGATTCATGATTCATGATTGAATTCATGATTCATGATTCATGATTCATGATTTAATTCATGATTCATGATTCATGATTCATGATTCAATTCATGATTCATGATTCATGATTTAATACATGATTCATGATTCAATTCATGATTCATGATTCAATTCATGATTCATGATTCATGATTCAATTCATGATTCAATTCATATTTCATTATTCATGATTCATGATTCATGATTCATTAATCATGAATCGATTCATGATTCATGATTCAATTCATGATTCATGATTCATGATTCATGATTCAATTCATGATTCATGATTCATGATTCAATTCATGATTCATGAATCATGATTCATGATTCATGATTCAATTCATGATTCATGATTCATGATTCAATTCATGATTCATGATTTATGATTCATGATTTAATACATGATTCAATTCATGATTCATGATTCTTGATTCATGATTCAATTCATGATTCATGATTCATGATTCGATTCATGAATCATGATTCATGATTCAATTTATGATTCATGATTCATGATTCATGATTCATGATTCATGATTCTTGATTGAATTAATAATTCATGATTCATGATTCAATTTATGATTCGATTCATGATTCTTGATTCATGATTCATGATTCGATTCATGAATCATGATTCATGATTCAATTTATGATTCATGATTCATGATTCATGATTCAATTCATGATTCAAGATTCATGATTCGATTCATGATTCATGATTCAATTCATGATTCATAATTCGATTCATGATTCAATTCATGATTCATGATTCGCTTCATGATTCATGATTCAATTCATGATTCATAATTCATGATTCAATTCATGATTCATGATTCAATTCATGATTCAATTCATTTTTATGATTCATGATTCAATTTATGATTCATGATTCATAATTCATGATTCAATTCATGATTCGATTCATGATTCAATTCATGATTCAATTCATGATTCATGATTCATGATTCGATTCATGATTCAATTCATTAATCGATTCATGATTCAATTCATGATTCAATTCACAATTCATGATTCAATTCCTGATTCATGATTCGATTCATGATTCATGATTCATGATTCAATTCATGATTCATGATTCATGATTCATAATTCAATTTATGATTCATAATTCATGATTCATGATTCAATTCATGATTCATGATTCAATTCATGATTCATGATTCAATTCATGATTCATGATTCGCTTCATGATTCATGATTCAATTCATGATTCATAATTCATGATTCAATTCATGATTCATGATTCAATTCATGATTCAATTCATTTTTATGATTCATGATTCAATTTATGATTCATGATTCATAATTCATGATTCAATTCATGATTCGATTCATGATTCAATTCATGATTCAATTCATGATTCATGATTCATGATTCGATTCATGATTCAATTCATTAATCGATTCATGATTCAATTCATGATTCAATTCACGATTCATGATTCAATTCCTGATTCATGATTCGATTCATGATTCATGATTCATGATTCAATTCATGATTCATGATTCATGATTCATAATTCAATTTATGATTCATAATTCATGATTCATGATTCAATTCATGATTCATGATTTGATTCATGATTCAATTCATGATTCATGATTTGATTCATGATTCATGATTCAATTCATGATTCATAATTCATGATTCAATTCATGATTCATGATTCAATTCATGATTTAATTCATGATTCATGATTCATGATTCAATTTATGATTCATGATTCATAATTCATGATTCAATTCATGATTCGATTCATGATTCAATTCATGATTCAAATCATGACTCATGATTCGATTTATGATTCATGATTCAATTCATGATAAAATTCATGATTCATGATTCGATTCATGATTCATGATTCAATTCTTGATTCATGATTCATGATTTATGATTCAATTCATGATTCATGATTCATGATTCATGATTCAATTCATGATTCATGATTCATGATTCAATCCATGATTCATAATTCATGATTCATGATTCAATTCATGATTCATAATTCGATTCATGATTCAATTCATGATTCATGATTCGCTTCATGATTCATGATTCAATTCATGATTCATAATTCATGATTCAATTCATGATTCATGATTCAATTCATGATTCAATTCATTTTTATGATTCATGATTCAATTTATGATTCATGATTCATAATTCATGATTCAATTCATGATTCGATTCATGATTCAATTCATGATTCAATTCATGATTCATGATTCATGATTCGATTCATGATTCAATTCATTAATCGATTCATGATTCAATTCATGATTCAATTCACGATTCATGATTCAATTCCTGATTCATGATTCGATTCATGATTCATGATTCAATTCATGATTCATGATTCATGATTCATAATTCAATTTATGATTCATAATTCATGATTCATGATTCAATTCATGATTCATGATTCAATTCATGATTCATGATTCAATTTATGATTTATGATTTATGATTCATGTCATGATTCGAATCCTGATTCACTTCATGATTCATGATTTGATTCATGATTCAATTCATGATTCATGATTCGATTCATGATTCATGATTCAATTCATGATTCATAATTCATGATTCAATTCATGATTCATGATTCAATTCATGATTTAATTCATGATTCATGATTCATGATTCAATTTATGATTCATGATTCATAATTCATGATTCAATTCATGATTCGATTCATGATTCAATTCATGATTCGATTCATGATTCAATTCATGATTCAAATCATGACTCATGATTCGATTTATGATTCATGATTCAATTCATGATAAAATTCATGATTCATGATTCGATTCATGATTCATGATTCAATTCATGATTCATGATTCATGATTCATGATTCAATTCATGATTCATGATTCATGATTCAATCCATGATTCATAATTCATGATTCATGATTCAATTCATGATTCATAATTCGATTCATGATTCAATTCATGATTCATGATTCGCTTCATGATTCATGATTCAATTCATGATTCATAATTCATGATTCAATTCATGATTCATGATTCAATTCATGATTCAATTCATTTTTATGATTCATGATTCAATTTATGATTCATGATTCATAATTCATGATTCAATTCATGATTCGATTCATGATTCAATTCATGATTCAATTCATGATTCATGATTCATGATTCGATTCATGATTCAATTCATTAATCGATTCATGATTCAATTCATGATTCAATTCACGATTCATGATTCAATTCCTGATTCATGATTCGATTCATGATTCATGATTCAAGATTCAATTTATGATTCATGATTCATGATTCATAATTCAATTCATGATTCATAATTCATGATTCATGATTCAATTCATGATTCATGATTCAATTCATGATTCAATTTATGATTTATGATTTATGATTCATGTCATGATTCGAATCCTGATTCAATTCATGATTCATGATTTGATTCATGATTCAATTCATGATTCATGATTCGATTCATGATTCATGATTCAATTCATGATTCATAATTCATGATTCAATTCATGATTCATGATTCAATTCATGATTTAATTCATGATTCATGATTCATTATTCAATTTATGATTCATGATTCATAATTCATGATTCAATTCATGATTCGATTCATGATTCAATTCATGATTCAAATCATGATTCATGATTCGATTTATGATTCATGATTCAATTCATGATAAAATTCATGATTCATGATTCGATTCATGATTCATGATTCAATTCTTGATTCATGATTCATGATTCATGATTCGATTCATGATTCATGATTCATGATTCATGATTCAATTCATGATTCATGATTCAATTCATGATTCATGATTCGATTCATGATTCATGATTCATGATTCAATTCATGACTCATGATTCATGATTCATGATTCAATTCATGATTCATCATTCATGATTCATGATTCTTGATTGAATTAATAATTCATGATTCATGATTCATGATTCAATTTATGATTCGATTAATGATTCTTGATTCATGATTCGATTCATGATTCATGATTCATGATTCATGATTCAATTCATGATTCATGATTCGATTCATGATTCTTGATTCATGATTCATGATTCGATTCCTGATTCATGATTCCATTCATGATTCATGATTCAATTCATGATTCATGATTCAATTCATGATTCATGATTCATGATTCAATTCATGATTCAATTCATGATTCATGATTCATGATTCAATTTATGATTCATGATTCATGATTCATGATTCATGATTTACGATTCAATTCATGATTCATGATACATGATTCATGATTCAATTCATGATTCATGATTCATGATTCATGATTCAATTCATGATTCATAATTTATGATTCATGATTCAAATCATGCTTCATGATACATGATTCATGATACATGATTCATGATTCAATTCATGATTCATGATACATGATTCATGATACATGATTCATGATTCAATTCATGATTCATGACTCAATTCATGATTCGATTCATGATTCAATTCATGATTCATGATTAAATTTATGATTCATGTTTCATGATATAATTCATAATTCATGATTCAATTCATGATTCATGATTCCATTCATGATTCAATTCATGATTCATGATTTGATTTATGATTCATGATTCAATTCAAGATAAAATTCATGATTCATGATTCGATTCATGATTCATGATTCAATTCTTGATTCATGATTCATGATTCATGATTCATGATTCAATTCATGATTCATGATTTATGATTCAATTCATGATTCATGATTCAATCTATGATTCATAATTCATGATTCATGATTCAATTCATGATTCAATTCATGATTCATGATTCATGATTTATGATTCAATTCATGATTCATGATTCATGATTCGATTCATGATTCATGATTCATGATTCGATTCATGATTCATGATTCATGATTCATGATTGAATTCATGATTCAAGATTCATGATTCATGATTTAATTCATGATTCATGATTCATGATTCAATTCATGATTCATGATTCATGATTTAATACATGATTCATGATTCAATTCATGATTCTTGATTCATGATTCGATTCATGATTCATGATTCATGATTCAATTCATATTTCATTATTCATGATTCATGATTCATGATTCATTAATCATGAATCGATTCATGATTCATGATTCATGATTCAATTCATGATTCATGATTCATGATTCATGATTCAATTCATGATTCATGATTCAATTCATGATTCATGAATCATGATTCATGATTCATGATTCAATTCATGATTCATGATTCATGATTCAATTCATGATTCATGAATCATGATTCATGATTCATGATTCAATTCATGATTCATGATTCAATTCATGATTCATGATTTATGATTCATGATTTAATACATGATTCAATTCATGATTCATGATTCTTGATTCATGATTCGATTCATGATTCATGATTCATGATTCAATTCATGATTCATTATTCATGATTCATGATTCATGATTCATGATTTATGATTTAATTCATGATTCATGATTCATGATTCATGATTCATGATTCTTGATTGAATTAATAATTCATGATTCATGATTCATGATTCAATTTTTATGATTCGATTCATGATTCTTGATTCATGATTCATGATTCGATTCATGAATCATGATTCATGATTCAATTCATGATTCAAGATTCATGATTCGATTCATGATTCATGATTCAATTCATGATTCATGATTCATGATTCAATTCATGATTCATAATTCATGATTCATGATTCAATTCATGATTAATGATTCAATTCATGATTCATGATTCATGATTCAATTCATGATTCATGATTCGCTTCATGATTCATGATTCAATTCATGATTCATAATTCATGATTCAATTCATGATTCATGATTCAATTCATGATTCAATTCATTTTCATGATTCATGATTCAATTTTTGATTCATGATTCATAATTCATGATTCAATTCATGATTCGATTCATGATTCAATTCATGATTCAATTCATGATTCATGATTCATGATTCGATTCATGATTCAATTCATTAATCGATTCATGATTCAATTCATGATTCATGATTCAATTCCTGATTCATGATTCATGATTCAATTCATGATTCATGATTCATGATTTATGATTCAATTCATGATTCATGATTCATGATTCAATTCATGATTCATAATTTATGATTCATGATTCAAATCATGATTCATGATACATGATTCATGATACATGATTCATGATTCAATTCATGATTCATGACTCAATTCATGATTCGATTCATGATTCAATTCATGATTCATGATTAAATTTATGATTCATGTTTCATGATTTAATTCATAATTCATGATTCAATTCATGATTCATGATTCCATTCATGATTCAATTCATGATTCATGTTCGATTTATGATTCATGATTCAATTCATGATAAAATTCATGATA